>NC_079164.1:107354214-107584214 GCF_947568905.1 Ostrea edulis
GCACGCAGTTATCAGGATTGAATCGGAAATCTTGATAGTCGTCTTCCATTATTAAATGAAATATTCAAGATATTAAAATTGCTTTTATAATAGTTTTTGCGTGGTTATGCAAAAGTTATGGCAATTATGAGAAAGTTTGGCGTAATTATGTAGGAATTATGCGTTATTATGCGAAAGTTTCGCGATGAATTACGCAAAAAGATTTTCTCTCCTACGAAAATAAAGTCGGCAGGCTTTTGTATATCTCAGAATGTGGAAATAATCACTGCTATACATAGTCCCGATCCGCCCCTGAACTCTATACGTCACCTTTACGGTCCAGCAATACCCTGGATCCGCCCAGAACTCTATACGTTATTGAACTCAATATTACTGAGCTGAAACATGTCGTATACAGGCCACCAATTGAGACTTGATCTTTTTGTAATCAAAATTAATTTTTTGTGCACAAAATTGAATTTCATAATAAAATCATTTTTGTCGTACAAAAATGTTATACATACTTGTTTTATGATAACTTCATTTTTGTAATGCAAAAAAAAAAATTGTCATACAAAATTATCTTTCAGTGGACAAAAATCATTTTTGTCTTGACAAAATTCATTTTTGTCCACACGAAATTGGATTTCGAATACAAAATCATAAGCGTATCATTTGATGCTCTGTATCATAATACATGTATTATTAAAAATAACAAGAAACTTATTTGTGTTATGTAAGGACAATGATTTTATTGGCAAAAGAAATACGCTTAACAATTTGGCACCTATACACATGACAACTATCAGTAAAATAAATAATTTAATAAATAAAGGAAAACAAAGATGTATAATCCCATAACCAACAACATGGAACGAAGGGTTCCGAAATGTTTACTTCATTACATGAATAACAAGTACCAAAAACAAACCACATAGATCAAGAAGCGAGTTCATTTTCAATGCAACTCAGTTGCTATTTTCAGCGTAGATAAATATTTTTATAATTTCAAAAACACATAGTTCGCTTTTACACTAGAACACATAGAAATAATGCATACTACATGTAGTTTCTTCACTTGTCTGGGTTGTTTTTGTTTTTGGGGTTTTTTTTTTTTTGTGTGTGGCTATAATTTCAGTGTAATCCCGTAGGGTGAACTTGTCATTATTTTATATTCTAGGATACACTTACGGCATACCAGTTTACATGGTAAGCCCATTGCGTGCCACTCAAGTATTCTATGCGACAGATTATGAGCACCTTTTTCCCAAAATTGTTATACCAAGGAACGATCAACGCTCCCATACTTGCATTGAAATAACTACAATGAAAATAAACTTTAATGAAATAATAGACGTGATACTGTTGAAAACCGTGTCCACAGTATGCGATTATGGATGAATTTGAAAAGATTTGTGAGCACATTCAACTCCCAGGTTCATAGACAATTGGACTTGATCATTCCACATCGGCTAAGTTATTTTTGGCGCCCTGACTACCTATTCCGGCAGCTTTCTCGTGCTGGACGTCGTCCTCCACGTCATCCCATTCTATATCCTCCTCTAACTTGGTCGTTTCTCGGTATGTGGGCGGGGGTGAAAAGTCAGGGTCATGATCGTCCATTTCTGTACCGGGCTCAACTTTAGAATTTCCAGCGCCGCCTGTAGTTCCAACAGATAGACAATCAATAACTCACAATACTTATGAAATTTGTACTATACTAACCAAAGAATTCCTACTTATAGATATATGTACCTTAAATTTTGTTATGAATTTCATTTCAGGTAATTTTCTGCATAATTTAAATGAAACTGGACCGATTTTATAAAGTAGAATTCAACCTAGAATACCCCCCCCCCCCCTCCCTTACGGAAAACTGGCTCCAGAGAACGATCCCTCAAAAATATTTCCCGGAAAACGTTCTAGAGTAGGTTTTCTTCCACGGAAAACCGGCTTCCACGTGGAGATGAGTGAGAAATATTTCATTAGAATAGTACACAAGTGGGAAAATCCTACTCTGGTGTGCGATGCAGGAGATTCTGCTCTAGAACAGGTAAAACAAGCGAAACAAACCTTTGCACTTCTTGCAGCATGGCCAGCAGCAGCAGCATTTGACGCAGCATTTTTTGCAGCATGTCAGAGCCCCCACCACTGTCCATAATCCCACACAACCTCCGATACAAGCAATTCCACACATCACCATTCCTCCCAGTCCTAGTGCGAAGAACGACCCCAAGAGCTCGTCCATAACTATTATACAAAGTGTTTTCGTCATTCCATATTAAAATACAAAAAGTAAACAAACGTGAAATTCCACTTAAGCTTTCATTTTTTTCAGAAATGTTTAGAAAAGCAAGCTTGTGAAGTCCTTCCAACAGTGTCTGGTGTATATCTGTTTACATCTGATCTCGCGGGGAACAAAAACCCTCGACCATCTAGCTTACTAGACCTGTAGAAACATTGCAGTTCATGCATATCACACACACACTTACAGGAACAGTTGAGTTCGTCCGAGTTATCGCTGCAATGTTGTGTTCCGTCACAGACCAGACGTTCGTCGATACAAATGTTGTTAGCTATTGTGTCGTTACAAAAGAACTCTTCTGACTGACAAGGAGCTTGAAAGGGAGAAAAAAAACCCGGTTACTTGTATTCTGAAATGCAACTTTGATATATTTCTACAACATTTTGCCAGCCAAACATAGAGAGACAGACCAAAAAATTGCGTTTTGTTGAATCGAATTTGTAAAACACTAAATGAAATGCGTTGTATATGCATTTAAGCATAAAAATCACTGAATGTTGCAAAACTGCAGACAATTTATTGCTTGGTAAATTTATAGCTAGTTACACTGCTATCATATTTATTAAAATTACTCACAGGGTTCATAACGAGTTGCCTTCAGTCGGAAACCACTTCTTTTCCCAGATCCATCGGTGTGAAACACAAATGTCATGTAGCGATCCGTCGGAGTTCCATTAAAGCTAACACCATGTAAACCACAGAATTTTCCTACAAGGTTTGATGGTGCAATGGCCGACATGTCTGCATCGTAGATTGCCAAGTAGTCTTTGGAGCAATCCCCAGGTTCCAGATTGAAGTACAGCCAATCAAATTTAAATTTGGCGCCAGCCATTTTGCCAGCATCGAACACCATCGTGCAATCGATATTATTGCTGTAATCTGCTAGACTGAATGGGTCTAAGTGGCTGTTTAGAAAAGCACAAGCATCTTCCACTCTCTTATTGCAGACTCCCCCAAAAGAACTTCCCAAATCAGGATCCATGTAGTCTGCAATATATAACATAATTTGCTAATTTTAATAAAAGTCGGTATTGACTGAAAACTGTGTAAGTTGATATAGAGGCCCGTCATCCTTAATGAGGAATAATCATCCTTAAGGGAGATACTACATCGTCATAATGGCGGGCTTTCTTTTGTAACTTGAATGAAAACATAGATATCAGCAATTCATGTGTAATTGTATATTTCTTTAAAATCTAATCGCTTGGCTGGGTAGTTTAGTAGTTTACGTGTCGGCCGCTGATCTGTAGTTCGTGCGTTCAAATCGAGCAGGTTTTTTTTTTAATGTTTTTTAAATTACTTTTTATTAAAACTGAATTTCTTCACTAAATGTGGTAAATTGGAAGCTTCAATTTCAAAATATTGTTATACATTATGTCATATCTTCCAATTTCAATCCGTATCAGATTATTCCTCCTTAATGCTCATGTGAGTCAAATGTGTACATTGTATGTGCTAACACACTATGCATAGGCTTTCTTTATTACCGGAAGTACATCGCAAAATCGCTATGTTATTCATCTTTGAGGTATGAAATATACAGTTTACTTTGGTGGATCATACAGTGACCACGTACATAGATGCAGATTTAAAAAAAGATAGCATATACATTGAAAATCATGCTTTGATATATCCTGTCCCTAGAGACGTAGACATTGTAATAATATAGATACGAGCATTTCAGAACATGCACATGACGTAAAGGTCAAATATACTAAGTAATATTCCATATCAGACAATGACATTTAGCTATGATTTTATTTATATGAAAACAATAGATTGACGAAGATTTTTAGGTAAAGAATGACAGAATAACAAAGGAAAGATATTCGTTTTCCTCATTACTAGGAGGAGCGTCACCTCACTGTAAAACATGGCTGTTCACCCCACAGTAAAACATGGCTGTTCACCTCACAGTAAAACATGGCTGTTCACCTCACAGTAAAACATGGCTGTTCACCTCACAGTAAAACATGGCTGTTCACCTCACAGTAAAACATGGCTGTTCACCTCACAGTAAAACATGGCTGTTCACCTCACAGTAAAACATGGCTGTTCACCCCACAGTAAAACATGGCTGTTCACCCCACAGTAAAACATGGCTGTTCACCCCACAGTAAAACATGGCTGTTCACCTCACAGTAAAACATGGCTGTTCACCTCACAGTAAAACATGGCTGTTCACTCCACAGTAAAACATGGCTGTTCACCCCACAGTAAAACATGGCTGTTCACCCCACAGTAAAACATGGCTGTTCACCCCACAGTAAAACATGGCTGTTCACCTCACAGTAAAACATGGCTGTTCACCTCACAGTAAAACATGGCTGTTCACCTCACAGTAAAACATGGCTGTTCACCCCACAGTAAAACATGGCTGTTCACCTCACAGTAAAACATGGCTGTTCACCCCACAGTAAAACATGGCTGTTCACCTCACAGTAAAACATGGCTGTTCACCTCACAGTAAAACATGGCTGTTCACCCCACAGTAAAACATGGCTGTTCACCCCACAGTAAAACATGGCTGTTCACCCCACAGTAAAACATGGCTGTTCACCCCATAGTAAAACATGGCTGTTCACCCCACAGTAAAACATGGCTGTTCACCAAAAGAAGGTTCTCATTTCTTTTTTAAATATTTTGTGAGACAATCCATGTCTGGTATCCCTATACTATACGTGCAAGAAGAGAAATAACGATGGCCATCTTCTGCTACATTTTATTGTATACACTACGATGGCTGGTTTATGATAGGTGGGAGAGATTTTCAATTCGTTCCCACGAAATAAAATTTGTCCCCATGAAATAAAATTAGTTCCCACGAAATTAATTTTGTTCCCATTTTTTTTTTATTTTTTTTATTGATAGCAGTCTCATTAACTTCATTCGTGCATGAATCAATACATAAATTAAAAAAAATTTGTTATGAATTTCATCGTAGCTGCAATAATGTAGTCCTATCCTATTTTTTTATACTGACGTTTTCTCAACAACAACAAATCGGAGAGGGCTACATTATTGCAGCTAATTTCTGGGCGTCTTTGTTTCTATTGTTATAAACTTATTTAATAGACGTTATCTCTTACAATTCTGCATTAAACAGTAAATATGTTTTGTAACTTCATTTCATAGATATCTTTTTTATGTATATATTTGTGACTGTCCTTTCATTTTGGAAAGTCCACGCGGAAAAGCTCGACACAGCAGGATCAATTTAGGAGAGAATAAAATCGTCGCGCTCAACCCAGCCCACCCAAATGGGGGAAAAAACCGTAATCTTATATCTATATTAGCCCTGCAGACCCAGGATATAGTGCCCCATCCGTCAGACACGCGTCATATACACCCTGTCTGGATCCAACCCTGCGTGAATTCATGTGTTACCCCCACCCCCACCCCGAACTCGCTACGTTTGCATGTTTTGCTATAAAATGATTATTTCAATTCCACAGGCAAAAAAATTGTCTTCCAGTAAACTTTTTTTAATTATTTTATTATAGACATTTAAAACATCGAGTGCCTGTGTTCAATTCATTGAATTCGATGTCGTCTGTTATTTTTGTTAAGTAGATTTCGTGTTTACCGGTATATATATACAATGTATATAGTTTATGTAAGCGGTGTTGATGCAGCTTTATCTGATTGTAGTGAATATTTAAAAAATAAACTACTGACTGAACGTAAAAGGCACCCTCTGATAAAGGTGTATTGCAAGTAGATTTAATTTCTAATGATTCATTTACATTGACGTTGAAATTTAATAATATCTAGAATATTGGAGTGGTTACTTTATGTGCCATGGCTTCATGTACTGTTTTTGTATCAGTTTTATGACAGTTATTGACTAATATCTATTTCTAAGTATTATAATTATCATAACAAATTAATTGATAAATTATTATATCTTCGGAATGTTGAAAGTTTATCACAATTACATTTGGTAAAATATTGTTCCTTCAACTTCAAAACTGTATTATTTTGTGTTACATCTGCACTTAATAGTTTCTTATTCCACGAGAGAAAAAGAGAAAAAAGAAAATGTGATTGCATAAACATGATTTGAGTTTATTCTAAGAATCTCGGAGTCAAAACAATAAATTTCATTTAAATCTCGCTTTCACAAAACTAGACAAAAAATTAATGTAAAGGAAGACTTGGTTCAAATACCGAAGCATTGCTAAGAAAGTTGAATTAAAAGTTGATATATTTTTTTTTTTAAAATCCATGTAAATTTAATCAGTAAACCAACCGGTTACATAAAATATGACTGTAATTAAATAAGAGAACTTTTTGTTCTGTTTGTAGATATTATATCGCTTCAGACTAAAATAAAGTTTTCTGCATCATTTTACAATCATGTACACATTTGTACATATAACTAGTACACGGATTCATAGATATATACATGCGTAGTAAAAATGATAAGAGGTTCACTGACAATCAGTAATGAGGTAAAACTCGGAGTAGTAAAAATGATAAGAGGTTCACTTACAATCAGTAATGAGGTAAAACCCGGACGATGAAGAAAACATAAGGAGGAAGACGATGATTCGGACACAATTCGCCCCACGAGTCTCCATGGCGATTTTAGTAAGGCGCTCTTTTCTACAGATGTTCCTAAATTTCCTTCTCAGATGGACACTATGACGAGTCTCCCTAACACAGAAGGACTTTAGGACACCATAAGCGAGCAAACTGTGTGAAGGGCCGGAGAGTCTTCCACTGCCCTATATTTCAAATCTACGGAATTAACCGGCGCCTGATAAAACATTAAATTTTATACAATTGTTACCTTCCAATAATGCACATAAGGAGATTAACCAAACAATGAGTCGTGAACATTCAATAAGGCGAACGGTCGCTGTTCATTGTTTCAGTGGAATTTAATAAAATAAAAAATATTTAGAAGATAATGTATTGTTTTGATAGTGAATTTAAGTTACCATCACGATTCATCCATCACAATTACAGATATCAATACGTGCTAAGTCTCCTAACACACGCGCGTTCTAACGCACCTATCCTATAACACTACCTCATTTTTTATTATTGAATCATTTATTTCTAACTATCGGTATGTATGTAATGCTGCCACTAGGGGCGGGGGCTCAAATTCCTTTCTCCTCTTTTGCGGATATCATGTCACGTTACATTTCTAAATTTCAAAGCTTCCCTCCATTTTTTTTTGTTTTTTTTTTTTTGCTACTAATATTTCGTAACAGGAGTTGTACATCATGATAGAATTTACCACTCATCGTGTAAAATTTCTCATCAATGTACATCGTGGTAAAATCTACCACTTATCAATGTACATCGTGGTAAACTCTAAAATCTACCACTTATCAATGTACTTTGTGGTAAAATCTGCCACTTATTAATGTACATCATGGTAAAATCTACCACTTATCAATGTACATGACGGGTTGGCATTAATATGATCCGTTGGTTTTGAATTATGTATGTACATGTATGTAACACATGTGCAAATCATAGCCTACTTTAATTGTGAGGTCATGTAAAATTTTAGGAGTGTATCAATTAAATACTGTAATCTGTTCGTGATTTAGATTAAAGGTTTAACAGCATGATTGAAAGTTCAGTGTGAAGGCTAACTCGCAGTGGCCTACATATTTACAACTGGTCATTAGAATTGGGGCACTATTTGTTGTCACCGCAGCAGTGTGTTTTAAACATTTTCAAGAAAATCTGACATTAATTGTTAAGTATATAGACTGCCTTACTCGCATGTAACAGGTCAGGTGTTGGTTTAACATACCGGTAGCGGTAACAACACTCAAAGCTTTGTGAATCAATCTCTACCCAGAGTTGTCGTTCCTTGCTTTCACTTGCACCTCTGTTAACGTCTCAAAATAAGCAATGTTATTCATGTAAATCCACTTTTTTACGGCTAATAAAACTAAGAACTATTTTATAAAATATCTGGAAAATGTAGGACAAACAACTATTTGTATATTTTTTTCCATTACTATATATTCTTCATGTACCTATCTACATGATCTATAGGCCTGGTGCAATAGTATGGAGCGCCAAATTAACATAAACTCAAATAATTGAAGATATCTTCAATTATTTGAAGATATCATCAATTCATTTGATGCGCGCAACAATTTAATTAAAGATCTCTTTAAATAATTAATGATATCTTCAATTCTGAATTATTGCGCGCATTAAATGAATTGATGATAGCATTAATTCTTCTGCTGAATTGATGCGCGCTTTAATTGAATTAATGATCTCTTCAAATGAATTAATGATATCAACAATTGAATTGATGCGCGCTACAATTCAATTGAAGAGAGCAATAATTGATATAATGCGCGCATTAAATCAATTGATGAGAGCAATAATTGAATTGATGCGCGCATTAATTCATTTGATGAGAGCAATAATGGATTTAATGCGCGCATTAATTCAATTATTGCTCTCTTCAATTGAATTAATGATATCTTTAATTCATTTGAAGAGAGCAATAATTCTTTGAGAGAGAGAGCAACTATATGATTAAAGATATCTTCAATTCAACATATCCACAATTGAATTAATGATCTCTTTAATTGAATTGTTGCTCTCTTTAAAAGAATTGATGCGAGCATTAATTCCTTA
Source organism: Ostrea edulis (assembly GCF_947568905.1). NCBI lineage: Eukaryota > Metazoa > Mollusca > Bivalvia > Ostreida > Ostreidae > Ostrea > Ostrea edulis. Next base: position 107,363,126 of record NC_079164.1, read on the forward strand.
TACAAAAGCATTGTAAATAATTAAAGACATCTTCAATTGAATTAAAGAGATCATCAAATTATTTATACCGAGCTCTAAATCAATTATTGCGAGCAATATTTCTACGAAATTAATGCTCCCATCAATTGAATTGAAGAGAGCAATAATTGAATTAATGCACGCATCAAATCTATTATTGCTCTCATTAATTCAATTGATGCTCTCATCAATTGAATTGAAGAGAGCAATAATTGAATTAATGCGCGCATTAAATCAATTATTGCTCTCGTTAATTCAATTGATGCGTGCATTAATTCAATTGATGAGAGCAATAATTGAATTGAAGCGCGCATTAATTCATTTGATGAGAGCAATAATTGATTTAATGCGCGCATTAATTCAATTAAAGACAGCAATAATTGAATTGATGATATCTTCAAATAATTGAAGATATCTTCAATTATTTGAGTTTATGTTAATTTGGTGCTCCATACAATAGAACTACCCAATATCTACGTTTCAACCTAAATCAATGCTTCTTGTGTCACAAATAGACTTGACATCTGCTCAATACTTATTTATTTACGTATATTTTTGTAACTGAAGTCAAAACCATACTTTATTTGAGCATACGTGCCATTTTACAAAGGGGGGGGGGGGCGCAATATCGGTGTTACATTTACATCAATTTTCTCATAAAATACACAGTACAATTTCTGCAAAAACCACATTGCATTCGTTCACGGTTCTTAAGTAGGTTTACATTATTGAAATCGATGGTTTTCTTTTTGTCATTTCCTTTCTCCCCCTATTTGATTTTGTCTTTATTATATGGAGTATTTAAATCCCTATAATATAATTCTCGATGTTTATCTTGCTCTTGCTAATAATAATTACTAATATCAATTAATAGAAAATATCACTCCAAAATTCGATAACAGAAGCACAAACTTGTAATCAACCGAATTTTCGCTGTCATTTGAGCGAACGAATCACGTGACTCAAAACAAAGCTCAACAGTTTGTTAAAATGTTTTCAAGAGACTGTTTATGTGATGAAAGAACCCATAAAATCGATATTAGTAAGTACAAGAAGCATTGTTTTATTGATTATTAGCTATGATTTTAATATTGGATTCGGCTCGCAAGTATTTAAAATCGTCCCCAGAGTGCCGCCTCCAGTTGGAGGCGGCGAATTTCCAGTTTACATAATGGCACCGGTTCTGACGTTTTCCTGGCACGGTAAATATCAAAATCATAAAAAAGCCAGGAAAACGTCAGACATTTCGGACTAACCTGAGATGAAATCTCATGATTGTGGTACGAGGTGCTGCTGTAGTATTTAGTGCTTTTTGTTTTTATCCCAATGATCATTAATTTATTTCAAGAATTCATTTTCATGAAATGAAAAATTAGAATGGTTGACATTAATCATTTACTGTAAATACATATAACACTAAGCATGTGCTTTTTGAGTGAAAAACATGACAAGAAAAGCTCTTCTTTCAGAGAATATTATCAGATTTCTTAAACGTCACCACTTTATTACGTCACAATGTACAGCGCGTCATAATGTGTACGACGTAACACATTCACCCTTGCGACCAAACATAAACACACTGTGCGCTTGCTTGGAGGCGATTCAAAAGAAGATGATCTCTAGAAATGTTGTCTGCTCAATGTCAGACGACAATGATTTGAAAAATGACTTTGTACCTTATGAACAGGTTAAGGACACCATCTCGAAAATTGAAGTTTTAAAAGCTGTTAATGCAAATGTGTCTTCATTCCTGCTGCCATGGGCTGATGATGACTATTTCATGCAGCTACATAAACCGAAGGAAAGGAAGAGAAATGTCTTTGAGACAAGTATGGAAACTAAAAAGGCAATGCTGGAGGAAAAGTCAGAAGACAAGACAACCATTGAGAGCGGACTAATCACACACCTAGTTCCTAAAATAAGTGGCGAAGAACTTGAAATAAAAACAGAAGATGTTGCAGTATACATCCTGGGTATTATCGAAAAGGCATGTGCAATAATTCTCCAAGATATAAGAGTCCAGAAACTAGGTCAGGATGACGAAAGTGTTATGGAAGAAACAAAATTGTTAACACTTCAGATGCAAGGCAGGGAAACAAATGTCTACAGAAACCTGTTAAATTAAACTTGCACCAGATACCCAGGATGCCACTAAGAGCAAAGAAGAGACAAAGCCCGCGAAACCAAGGCCTTTACATTATAGTTTCCTCTGCACCACGGGATCGAATTCTTGGGGTTTTTGGATATAAAAGATAGACTTTCTTAAAATTGACGAAGATAGGAACGTGATTTTAAAGGTTTTTTTGGTACTTTACAAACGTTTATATACGTATAACCCTTACTTACGAGGTTCCTTTTTCAAATTAAATAAAGAATATGTCAAGATGCGGAAACGTAAAAAGCGAGAATTCAGGCAGGGTATTCTAGATAAACTAGATCAAATAAATGAAACTAATCCTAAAGAATATTGGAAATTAGTCAAATCGCTTCGCGAAAATGAAGGGAAAAAAGACAATTTAGAGAAGTGTATTGATGGGGATACATGGTTTGACTATTTTACTTCTCTGTCTAAATTACCAGATCATTACAGGGACAGAGTTAAGACTATAGAAGCCGGGATTAATAAACTAAAAAACAGCCAGACCTGTAAGTCTTAAAAACAGCCAGACCTGTAAGTCTTAAAAACAGCCAGACCTGTAAGTCTTAAAAACAGCCAGACCTGTAAGTCTTTTAGCAAATTGGATTTCAAGATATCTTTGTCTGAAATTCAAAAGGCCATGTCTACTTTAAAGTCGGGTAAAAGTCCTGGTTTAGACAACATCTCAAATGAAATGATAAAAGCAGCTCAAATATATATAAATCCTTGTATCTCAAAACTATTCAATATGGTCTTAACATCAGGAATCTATCCAGAAAAATGGCTAGAAGGTTATACAACACCCATCTTTAAATCGGATAATCCAAAGCTCCCCCAAAACTATAGAGGAATAACTATAACTAACAGCATAGCAAAACTTTTTAATATCATTTTAAACGGCAGGCTTGATACATTCTTAACTGAAAACAAAATAATACACGAGAGTCAAATAGGATTTTCAAAAAAATCCAGGACATCAGACCATTTATTTGTAGTTAAATGTTTAATTGACAAATACATTAACACTGGCAATAAACGACTCTATGCATGTTTTGTAGACTTTCACAAGGCATTTGATACCGTCATTCACGAAGGCATTAAACTAAAACTCCTACAATTAAATATCAATGGTTTATTCTACAACATATTATGTAGTATGTATAGGCACAACAATATTTTCATAAAAGTAGGGAACAAGTTAACCCTGCCATATACACCAGAGATAGGAGTTCGACAAGGTGATGTCTTAAGCCCAAATATTTTTAAAATATTTTTGAACGATTTTTCTAAATTACTGGATGAAGAAACCACTGGCTCTGTCAATCTTTCTGGAAAGAAAATCACCTCTCTTTTATATGCGGACGATCTTGTACTGCTTTCAGAAAACTAAAATGGACTACAAAACAAATTAAACTTACTTGAAAAATATTGCAATGATTGGTGCTTAGAAATTAATACCAATAAGACAAAAGTAGTCATTTTTAATAAAGCGGACACCTAATTAAAGAAAATTTTGTGTTCGGTAACATATGAATTGAATGTACTAACAAATATAAATATCTAGGAGTAATATTATCCTCCTGTGGTTCATTCAAGGAAGCAAAATCTGATCTATACAATAAAGCTCTTAAGGCCTCATTCAAACTTTATAAAGACATCAAATCTATCGATCCACCAATTAAAACATTTTTGCATCTTTTTGACCATATGGTAAAGCCCATCGCCTTGTATGGCTGCGAGATATGGGGAACACTTTCAACACGCATGCTGGAAAAAGACAGAGATTTATATGATATCTTTAAAAATTGGGAGGTAGAAAACCTGAATATTAAGTTTTGTAAACATCTACTGGGTGCCGGTAAAAGAAGTACTAATATTGCAATAATCTCTGAATTGGGTAGATATCCTATGTTCTGCTCTATAATCCAAAGTATTTTACTATATTGGCATAGACTTGAGAATTGCCCAGAATCATCCCTGTTATACAGTGCTTGTACAGAGAATATCAATCTGAATTCATATAATATAAATTGTTGGTACAAAAACGTTAATTATTATAAGGAAAAAATGGGCATTTTGGTACCCAATTGTAAAAATCTCAAATTCTCATTTTTCAAAAATCAAATGAAGAATCAAGTACGGAAACAATTTTTACTTTACTGGTCAAAACGACGTGAAGAGGGTCAGAAATCAGGAAAACTCACAACATATTTTTCGTATAAAGAAAACTTTACTATGGAAAGTTATATATTTTTAGAATCCCTAGAATTAAGAAAAACTCTATGTAGATTTCGAATTAGTGCACATGACCTTCGAATTGAAAGAGGAAGATATGAATTTACAAAAACCAATTCTGGCCAGAAGATTTCTTTAGAAAGAAACAAAAGAATATGTGAATTATGTAACCTTAATTGTGTTGAAGATGAATTTCATTTCCTTACTGATTGTCCATTCTATGTTGAAGAGAGAAATATGTTTTTTAATGGTATATACAAGCTCAACAAAAATTTTATCTATCTAACAAATAAGGACAAATTTACTTGGTTGATGATTAATGAAGACAAACCAGTAATTGTCAAATTGAGTGAATATTTAGTGCAAACTTTCAGAAAAAGAAGTGATGCTTTAAAACTTCAAAAATCATTATAGTTTATTATTCATATATTGGTATAATACTGATACTGTCCATCTACTTGTATATATACATGATTAGCAATTCATATATGTATGTACTTGTTTCCCCAACATGCTGCATCCACACGCAGTTTGCAGTCTCTGTAACCTGTAGTTAATGTTGTAAACTTTCTTTCTTTTTTGAATTTCCTTCTTTATAAAATGTCTTACTGTTATGCCCTCTGGGCCCAAAATTGGAATAAACTTATCTTATCTTATGTATGTTTATGGTGTTCTTAAATGGATTAAATTTGTTATCAAACTGTTATAGCTCTTGATTGTCACCATTAACCCATTCTCACTCCAAATACCGTGAAGCATTATGACGTCAGCACATTCATCTTTAAATAGTTAAATGATATATATACGTGTGTCATTCTCTACCCAGAGTTCCGTGCGTTCCTGTATGTGAAGCTTGCGTAACGCGCCCTCTGGTGAGAGAATGGTGTGTGTGTGTGTGTGTGTGTGTGTGTGTGTGTATATATATATATATATATATATATATAATATATATAAATATATCCATATTTGGATAACTGATCTCTTTAATTGCTTTCTTTAAAAGATTTGATGCGCACATTAATTCCTTATACAAAACTTTAAAAGATTTGATGCGCACATTAATTCCTTATACAAAAAGATGTAAATAATTAAAGATATCTTCAATATCTACTATAAACTTCATGCAAAATATCACTCAATGTTGGTTGCATTATCAAAATTCGAATTAGTCTGATGTTGAGTTACTGTGGTCTGAACGCCGACAATGTACTTTCGCTTTGTTTTGACTTCTTCAAGTTCTTGACATCTATGATCTACAATGGTTTTCAAGTTAGCTAAGCTTCTGGTGGGTACAGTTTTTATATCTCTGTTTTAAAAAATGCATTTAGTAACATTTAAATTGAACGAATGTAGTTTTAATATTGGAGGAAACATGTGAACAAGTGTACCCCACAGTACCTGTTTACCTAGTTAGAATAATCTAACTGTGTCTCGGGACAGGTCCTCACCACAGTTAGAATACCTCCCATATACCCGTAATGTAGCAGAAAATTGCGGAATCGCTCCAAAACGATTTTAAACTTATCAAAGAATAAACGCGTACATTTAAAGTTAAATTTATATACAACTAACCTCATTGGTAATTTGTAAGTCCTTAACACTGTAAAAAATCGTATAATAATATTGTAAACTCAACACTTTGAAATGTCACTTTTCTTGATTCGAACTGACTGCCATTTTACCGGAAACTGCCATCGGAACATCCTGCTGCATGCTGTTTTCCAAAAACGAACGCTTACCTAATTTGCAAATAAGAACGGCCCAAGTGGGTCGTTAAGATAACTTTCCAAATGCATATGAGTGATGTGTTACATAATTTTACCGAAACATGCACTGTGTGCAATTTTCATTTTGCTACATTGCAGGTATATAGGACGCATTCTATCGTTAAATCGGGTCCGTAGGACATTATCATTTTAACGATAGAACATTCTATCTACTGTTTACCAAGATACGTGACTTTATGAAAACATTCACAAACAAGAAATGTGTGTAAAACATGTATGCGGCATAATCATGTTATTTGCTCCGCGGAGCGAATTAGTTTGACATGTTTGGTTTATACATGTTAACTATTGATTTTTGTAATCATGCTATATTTATACCGTTTATACAAACAAAAATCATTCATTCACATTTACGGAATAAATGCTATATTTAAGTACATAAAATACATGCTAATTCGCTCCGCGGAGCGAATAATTAATTGATCCTCGTGTGATGTCATAGGTATTTGCAAAAATCTTTATCAATTTAACATTTGCGCATGATAGAAATATATCTTTCGGAGGAATTTTATTCACTGCATAAAATAAAAAATTTGATAAACTATTGATTTTGAAAAAGTTTATATTTTCCTTAGATAATCAATTCTTTCTAATCAAAAAAATGTTGTCAAGGGCAATAACTCCTATTCTGGTATTTCTTCTACTGTATGTCTATTATACATGATTTCCCTAATATCCACAATTAATTTATACATATTTATGATTTAACATTTTTCTTAAACTGTTGACATTTAAAATTTGTCATTTCAACAAGTTTTTATCTATTTTAATTATTCTGTATAACGAAAATGTGTGATTTTCTGATGTTAACATATACTTCCGATTTTTTATGTCTGACATCTTTAAAAATGTGGCAACATACACATTTTCTTTGGTTATTGATTAAATCTAACTATATTGAATGGAAATTAATACAGATTTTGCACTTTTAACCATTGATATTGATAAGTCACATGAGGATCGACCCACCTTAAAAAAATGTAGATAAATAATCATTAAGGTGCATCTTTTAAACAGGTCAGTCATTTTATGCATCATGTTGTGTATGTGCACAGCAAAATTCGGAGTGTAAATTCAAATACTTTACGAGGGTGGAGAATGTAGAGGAAATGCACAAAAAATTGCCCCAAAAACCTTTAGTGTAAAAATGCATGAAGGTAAACTTTAAAATTAATTCAGATTTATAAGACATTCTAGACACCCAAAGTCAATAAAAGCGTGCGGTTTCAAAATCATGGTTTATCGACCTTTAAAATATATATGGTAACATGTGTTTATTAATGGTAAATATCTGTTGAACACTCACCTCAAATTGTTTCAAGTTAAGTATGACAGATTTTTTTTTTTTTTTTACAGAAGGTCAAAGTATGGTATATTTTTCGAAATTTTTCTTACACTCTAAGTGAAAGAGATATGTCTTAAAGTATAAGAGATATCTCTCTAAGTGAAAGAGATATGTCTTAAAGTGAAAGAGATATCTCTTTAAGTGTAAGAGATATCTCTAAAGGTAAGAGATATCTCTCTAAAGGTAAGAGATATCTCTCTAAGTGAAAGAGATATCTCTTATTTAGAGAGATATCTCTTAAGATTAAGAGGTTTCTCTCATTTTAAAGAGATATCTCTTTAACATAAGAGATATCTCTTTAATTTAAAGGTACAAATTTAAAAGGTACAAAGTCATTTTTCAAATCATTGTCGTCTGACATTGAGCAGACAACATTTCTAGAGATCATCTTCTTTTGAATCGCCTCCAAGCAAGCGCACAGTGTGTTTATGTTTGGTCGCAAGGGTGAATGTGTTACGTCGTACACATTATGACGCGCTGTACATTGTGACGTAATAAAGTGGTGACGTTTAAGAAATCTGATAATATTCTCTGAAAGAAGAGCTTTTCTTGTCATGTTTTTCACTCAAAAAGCACATGCTTAGTGTTATATGTATTTACAGTAAATGATTAATGTCAACCATTCTAATTTTTCATTTCATGAAAATGAATTCTTGAAATAAATTAATGATCATTGGGATAAAAACAAAAAGCACTAAATACTACAGCAGCACCTCGTACCACAATCATGAGATTTCATCTCAGGTTAGTCCGAAATATCTGACGTTTTCCTGGCTTTTTTATGATTTTTATATTTACCGTGCCAGGAAAACGTCAGAACCGGTGCCATTATGTAAACTGGAAATTCGCCGCCTCCAACTGGAGGCGACACTAAGTGCCTGTGCTCTGGGGCCCATTTTAAATACTTGCGAGCCGAATCCAATATTAAAATCATAATTAAGCAAAGGGTTCTCTAGACATTGAGTGGTCAGTTTATTCCTATGTCCAATTTGACCACCTTTGACCATGTGACCTCAAAATTAATAGGAATCATCTACTCATTAGGATGTACCAGTGTACCAAGTTTGATGTCTGTCAAGCAAAGGGTTCTCAAGATAGATAAAAAAAGATATTGAGCAGACAGTGTCTTCCTATGTCCAGAGAGGATTTACCCTTGACCTTTTAACCTGAAAATTGATAGGGGCCCGGTCCACTTATAGTTATACTCATAACCATGCATCCCTCAAATAAATATCATTACGATCGAGTGAACAGTTCTCAAGATATTGAGCAGACAACATGTGGTCTACTGACCAACAGGTGCAAAGCAATACACCCCTCTTCTGTGGAGAATGGGGGGGGGGGGGGGGGGGGGGAGCATAAAAATAGCATTTGAACTGTAAAATTGAGAAATTGAGTCACTTCAGATCCCATGTACACTAAATGACTGTAAATATCTGTTTGTGTAATAAATTCTTTTGAATTTTAAAATTTTGATTGCAAGGCCCTTAGGGGGTCCTAGAAAAGCTGTTATCATACATTGTCCCTTATCAAATCAAGATACATGAAGTATCCTCATTAATTCAGTGTAGAATCAGGCTTGTTTAACCTATGACCCCCAGGACCAGGGGAGAACTGCTGTAGAAGTTAAAGTTTTACAGGGAGATTCTAATCATATTAAAAAATGTAAGAAATGTATGACAAGGCTATTATTATGCAAACATACAGATGTAGTGTTAGTCCAGTGTGAATGTGTGTATACAGATGTAGTGTTAGTCCAGTGTGAATGTATGTATATATAATGTGTGTATATACTAGTATATTACTGTAGAAGTGGTTGTTTACATGTGGGGGGAATCTACACTTATTACACAGTCACGTAATAAGCACGAAAATTTCCCCACGTGTATAGTTATAAATATTTGATATAATATATATTATATACACTGCATATTTTCCCCCTGTGCATAATGTTTGATGTAGAAAATCGCAATCTTAAACCCCCAGCGTAAATAACGACTTTTACTGTAGATCAAGAACATATCGGTGCTTGGGTAATTTAAGATGCAGCTCATGGGTCCATTGTTCTTATTTAATGTAAATGTGTCTTTAAAGTTTAAGAGTTAAAAAATTTATGTTTCATTTCTTTCAGGGGATAATTGGATCGGGTGTACTCATAGGGATATACGTTGACCAGAATTATGAGGTATATACATATTTTATACTCATTCAGAATTATGAGGTATGTACATATTTTATACTCATTCAGAATTATGAGGTATGTACATATTTTATGCTCATTCAGAATTATAACTGAATGATAATGGTTTCATGTAGTACATTCACTGACATTTCAGAAAATTGAATGGCAGGATATCAACAGTTGTCTCATATATAATATGTTTGGGCCAGATAACCATAGTACAGTAAGATACAGTTATAGCAAACCTCCAGGGCCAGTAAAGAACAATTCAATGTAACCAAACATCGTTATATCCAATAAAATTTTCATTAATTTCCTCTCATAGGGGAATAAATATCACTTTGTGATAAACATGAATTTCTTATAAGAGTGTTTTACTGCAGACAACATTGTTTTTTGTTTGTTTGATGAATTTTATTTTTTCAGTACATGTATAGTGAAATACAAGATAAAGTAGGCAAGGAAGTGCATCTTGTTAAATGTAACACTGGACCTAGCCAGACCCCAACAATGTTGGATTTGGAAACAATATGAATTATAATTTATTTTGGAGAAGTTTAAATGTTTATGTACAGATGACAGTCTATGATTTGAAAAGCTCACTTGAACTCATGGCTACAAGGTGAACCAATACAAAATCAAGTGCACTTGTAGAAAGTTGGGTACATGGTCTGACTGAAAATGTTACACAATATGAATAGTGATATGAAGAATGGTTATGCAATTTTATATCTTTTAATTTAAGGTACCAAAAGTGAACAAGCAGTCGTGGGATAGTTTATTGAAGAAAATAGAGGATATGAGGAGAGAGAAGAAATGACCAACGTATATGTTTGATACATATATTTTATCTTTTTGAGAATGTTGTTGTATTTTTCATGAACTTAAAAGCACAGATGCATGTAACATTTTTTTGTGCATGTAAATAAAGACATTACCCTTCAGCCAAGGAACGTATTTTTATTTTGTTTTTAATCGGGCCTCATTTGAGAATTTTTCACTCATGTAGAGAGGTCTCCAGCTTTTGGTGAAGTGTCCCAAATTTTGACCTTTACATGGGTCTGAATTTTGACCTTCATGTGGTGTTAACGCCGAAGCAGTGAGGGTTCGTTCCATTGCCTAATGTAACACAGGACTTCTGTTTTCAGGGTCATATCCTTAAGACCCATAACCTTTGCTTCTAATGCTAGGAGCTAGGCAAAGGAACAGGCACTACCTATGTTAAACATCACCATAAGCTTTGATGCAGCACTGGGACCTAGAATCCAACCTAGGCCTTACAGTTGCAGAGCATTCTCCCTAACCACTAGGCTACCATGAATGGTTCTGTCATATAAAGTAATGAAAAATACCTGCCCACTTGTCCCATGGTCTGTATATAATGACATCCCTGAAATAAATCAGGAGGCAGAGATAGGGGAATTGTATTGCTTTTACAGAATGTTTCTTGACTTTGATTCTTATTAGAATGCATCTCATTTGTCAATATTTCTATTTTTGTGAAAGCAATAAACAGTGACAATAAGAGGCCCCTATATCTGAACCTATTCCTTTTATCATATATGTTATACCCTTGGCTGAAAAATACTTTCTGTAAAATTTGATACAATTTGGCTCTAGGATTTTCAAGTCATAGCCCTGCATATATTCCAAAAAGTTTACACCGACAGTACATCATCCTGTGGGCAATACTATAAGCTTACCACTGCAGTAAGCTATAAAAATAACCAACAAAACATAAGTATGAGACTTGAGAAAATATCAATTTAATAAAATACAACAATGGATCTGTTTATACTTTGGCATTCTTATTCCATCACATACTAACATACACACAAAATATACAGATATAATTCATTCAGAATCAGTATGCACAACTACTTCATAAATATTTGCTTTAACACACATATGAAAGCAAAATCTATATATAGCTCTTTTATGCATTAAAGGAGCATCCTTGCAAATTGAGTCATTAAACTTATACATGTATAACATTTACAGAAATGTATATAACTACATGCAAAGTAAATTAAGAAAACGAAGTACATGTAGAAGGGAAATAACATATTAGTTGTAACCCGGCAGTCATAAGTACAGCATCTACTAGCTATCACACCATATGATGACAATAAATTACAAAATCAAACATTCAAAACATTATTATACTTATATGAAATATTATGCTTCAGTTCAGACAGATACTGATTCATTCAATATATTGTAAATCAGGAAATTTCCATGAGACTTTATTTTCACGAGATCAACATTTATATACACATAGATATTGCACCAAAAAAAAACCCACATATCATGAGAAGTTGATCCCCCCCCCCCCCCCTCAAGTTCAAAATCACAAGACTAGTGAGAAAATAAGTATCTCCATAAGTAAAACTAATTTACACTACTTCATCTTCAAAACTTCATATAGAATCTGTTCTTTTAATCATAAAAGAACCTGTACTTTAAACATCCTATACAGCCTGGTGGTAGTAAATACTGGGTAGAATAACTGTCATTTAAAATGGAGACATAAAGATCGTAATGATAAAGGGTATTAATCAACTAGTGTTGCTGCTATGCCTCAGATGACACAAGTGTGGGATGGAGAAGTACGTTATATATAAACTAGCATTTATTTGGGATTTTCTGTAAATTATTTGGCACAAAAAAGAAACTGCAAATCTGATTATTTCTGACTATATGTTTTGAAAGCAAATTGATCAAGTTTTATATACATGTAAAAAGGAGCACAGTGAACAATAGTTACATGTTGTACACATTTTAATCTTACCAATCCAGCTGAATTTTATGCAACTGTAAAACATATCCAAGGCTGATAAGATATCATTTTAAAACATCTACACGACAAGGATCATTCAGTCACATGATCAGATGGAGCTCTGATCACGAATCCACTGTATCTATTTATAATACTAATGTTTTAAGAATACCTTGTTTCATATATTTATTTTTGTGACCGAAATGGAACAACATCATGTCTGGTAGAAACTCGTGTTTAGTTCAAGACTTAACGCTAGAGAATGATGACATCACATTTGAATTGAGCTGAGAGTGTATCTACATGATATAGACATGATTCTGTTGTACATAGTGGGGAAAACGTTTGAGGAATAAACATCTTGGTTGTTTCTATTATAGGGGATTATAAACAATGAAACATGGGATAAATTGTATCATCAGGGAAGCCAGTTATACAAAACTTACATCAGGCTTCCATGGTTTATAATCCGCTATAACACAAGCAAGATGCTTATTCTTTATATATATATATATATATATATTGTGAGGATACATAAATATTGAACTAGCAAAGAATTATTATATGTATTGACAAACCATTGGTAAAAATAAATACTACATGTAGTAAATATAAATATTGTTGATACCACATCTATTTTTTTTTCTATTACTCTACACAATGAAGACTGGCTCGGTGCAAAACAGATCACTATTCCTACATAAACTGCGTAGTTCCTTTACTTATATGAAAATCAGGTCATTACGTGTATTTAGATATTATGTCTATGAATTGCACATTTTCCCTTTTACAAATACAAATCTAAAAAGCACCGAGTTTTCAAACTATTTCCAAACAAGATTGCTTAATATTGGAAGATAATCTACTAACTGTAACAAACTTTACCTGTATGACATTGGTGCATATGAAGGATAAAATTATTCATATGGTCACAGAGGCAAATCTTTTCAGTACATCTGTTTTTTTATTCCATTTATGGTACCCCTCCCCCAAACCAAAAAAAAAAAAAACCCAATGTAAATTAATAATACTATGCAATCCAAATGACTGATGATTGTCAACTGAGTTTCAACAATCTGTTCCAATTATCCCCTAATGTGGATGCATATTTGTAAAACAAAATGATGAAAATATTAAAGCTCTATCAAGTCATAAATACCTTTATCATAAATAAACATCTCTCTATTCTAGTGCATGGAACATTTGATCAGCAGTTTGAAAATATACAAGATCTTATGATATACTGTCATTAAATTTCATTTAATTGTCACTTTGTGTTTTATTGTCACATTCCTCTTCTTACCATTGTAAAGCACCTTAGAGTTTGTTTTATATAAAGCGCTATATAAATTCTATCATTATTATTATAAAATATATGTGGTATACATCTTATGGCATATAATCTTTTTCTAACTAGGAATAGTTTAAATCTGTAAAAGGCACACAGAAAAACCACCATATATTTCAAACATTTTTTGGAGGAATATATACATGTTTTTTGTACTTGCACATGTACAAACAAAGTGTACTGCTAGTTTACACGACATACTCATCTGTAGCTAAATGTACGGGATGCATGTCGATTTGCATGTTTGAAATCACAAGCTGTCAATTACATTTCCAAAATGAGACTGCAGCAACATATTTCTGGGTCACGACACACCTTCCTCCCACGATGCATCAAGTGACCAGATTTAAAAGTCCTGGGCCTCATGATGTGCAAGAATCAGCAAGATGTGATCAAGACAAAATTTGTACTGGTACATGTGTATGAATAACCATAAAATTCGAAAATGAGGCTACAGTGAGTGACCTACTTTTGGTTCACGACACCCCCCCCCTTCCCAGAAGATACAAGCACCAAGTTTGATGGTCCAACACCTCACAGTGTGAAAGACATGATCCAGACAAGATTTGAGCATGTATAACCATATGATTCCAGACGGAGGCCACAGTAACTTCGAAACACAACTTCCCCCAAAATGAATCAACTGACCAAGTTAGACGGTCCTATGCCTCACAGCGAGAAAGATATGATCTGGACACAAAAATGCGAAAAGATGGATGGATGAATGAGTAAAAGATGAATGTACATAGTGTATAAAAAATCAAAATTATAGTTCCCAATAATGTCTTCAGTAATGCGTATTTTGATTCACAAAATCAATAGATCACAGTCTTGACAAAAACATCAACAATACATTAAATGCATCATATTGGTCCAGGCAAAAAATGGTATTAATTACAAGTTCCACCATTGAACTTCTGAGATACAAAAATACACACAAATTTTCAGGTGAAATACACTATTCTTAACACTCAATTTCTCTTTCACATATGGCATGATTTACACAATACCAGTACTGTATGTCCTTAGAATTAGTATTCTGTAATAAAGTTTTAACAAAATAACTTCATCTTGATAACGTAAATCTTAAACACATAAAATATTAATTTATGAAAATCAGGTCCATATTTTGCCACACCTGTTGTAGCCTATGAAGTCAAGTCATACGGATTTTGGCAAATCTTTCGGATTCTTGGAACCTATGCTGAATATCTTCATGAATCCATGCTGAATGATCCACTGAAAAATTCCTTAAGAACATTTTATGTTCGTCACCTCACCTCAGATATCATGTTGAGATTTGTTTTGTCAGGGTTAGGTTCAGCAGTCTCGTTGAACTGAAATATCTGAACACTAGTGTCTCCTGAATTGGGACTTAAGTGGTCAGCTGAGAGACTCCTTCGATGACCATTACTGACAGAAGGTCTCTTGGCCACTGCATCACAATTTGGTGACAACACTGACTCGTGGCTTTTGGATAGGAGAACTAGGGCTGTGTCATAGTTTGGGGGAGGAGTCATTGGTGGTTCCTCATTGGACACTACCCTGTCCTGCAAAGATAGGCATTAATGTTTATCAATAAATCACTGCTGGTCAGTTGACAAGAAAGTGCAATGAATGATGTATCTTAAAATAAGTAAAGGAAGGTGTTCAATCCATTATAACCTCTAAATCCACAATTCTCAAAACATACGACTAAACTACAGTATACAAGCTAAAATAGTTTTCTTAGATAAGTGTTTGAGTGATCTCCCCTTACATGTACATGTATAAGTGTGATGAAACATACTTTTCTAAGCAAAATCTTCCATAAATTACGCTAATTCTTTATAAAGATATACAGCTCTTTTGTGTCTATCTTTATCTAAACCACATCACGACAGGTGTTTGATGATTTAGTGGTAAATTCAAACCCAAGGGATATAAGTGCCCGTGGTTGATAACCCAAAGGATTTAAGTGCCTGTGGTTGATACCTATTTTTTGGCTTAGTTTGGTTGTAATAAGTACAAATATAAAAATTCGTAAAATATAATACCATATTTATATAGCACCCTTTTCATACACTATGTACGCTCAATTGTGCTTAAAAAGATGAGACTTGAAAATTTTCTGTGATGTTTTTCAAAAAGTCAAATATATTACTCCCCTATATAACTATACAAATTTTATACTTCACGGAGAAATCAAATAAATTACATTCCATACAGTAAATTGTATTCATTTTAGTTATAAAAACAAATTTAGTTTTCATTTTCATCATATTTGAAGAAAATTTTGTTTGTAGCAAGTGTCCTTCAGAATAACACATCAGAGAAAATTGATACAGATGGCAAGTGGAGGATATTTATCATATTTTGAAATTGAAAACTTTAAAACTGACCTTATTCAAGGAAAAAATGTAAATTAAATGTAGCAGATCAGAGACTGACAACCTCATGTAAACTCATAGAGCTATCCAGAATATATACAGTTGCTCCAAAGAAAGTCAGCCATTATAATCATGTGTTATTTCTATTTGTAACACATTTTGAAATTTTTCCAATACATTCTACAGAGAGTATCCGAACTTTTACTGAGCAATAAAAGCCAATACTATATTTTGATATTTTCCCTATACACTCTACAGAGAATATCCAAACTTTTACTGAGCAATAAAAGCCAACACTATATTTTGATATTTTCCCTATACACTCTAAAGAGAGTATCCGAACTTTTACTGAGCAATAAAAACCAACATTATTTTTAAAATATTTTTCCTGCTTACAAGACTCACTGATTGTAACATCACATATGTTTACAATATAATGTAATAATGAAATTAACACTTTGTTTGCAACAAATAATATGAATGAATATGTGGTTCTAAGAATTAGGTTATTGCGTGAATATAAGGAAATATGCCAGCCCTCAGTCGTTGTGGAGAGCTCGGTCTGTTTTACCAGGCAACAATAGAGGGTGAGCATATTTCCCAATATACAGTCCATAACCTACGACTACATTTTGTAATGTATGTGTTTACTGGTAACACAAACCCTTCTTTGTAACATCTGAGGCGTGGGAGGGTATAAGTTTGTTGTGATCACTTCATCGTAGGTGGGAGGTGGTAAGAATAATGATATTTGTAATCTATGTGTTTACTGGTAACACAAACCCTTCTTTGTAACATCTGAGGCGTGGGAGGGTATAAGTTTGTTGTGATCACTTCATCGTAGGTGGGAGGTGGTAAGAATAATGATATTTGTAATCTATGTGTTTACTGGTAACACAAACCCTTCTTTGTAACATCTGAGGCGTGGGAGGGTATAAGTTTGTTGTGATCACTTCATCGTAGGTGGGAGGTGGTAAGAATAATGATATTTGTAATCTATGTGTTTACTGGTAACACAAACCCTTCTTTGTAACATCTGAGGCGTGGGAGGGTATAAGTTTGTTGTGATCACTTCATCGTAGGTGGGAGGTGGTAAGAATAATGATATTTGTAATCTATGTGTTTACTGGTAACACAAACCCTTCTTTGTAACATCTGAGGCGTGGGAGGGTATAAGTTTGTTGTGATCACTTCATCGTAGGTGGGAGGTGGTAAGAATAATGATATTTGTAATCTATGTGTTTACTGGTAACACAAACCCTTCTTTGTAACATCTGAGGCGTGGGAGGGTATAAGTTTGTTGTGATCACTTCATCGTAGGTGGGAGGTGGTAAGAATAATGATATTTGTAATCTATGTGTTTACTGGTAACACAAACCCTTCTTTGTAACATCTGAGGCGTGGGAGGGTATAAGTTTGTTGTGATCACTTCATCGTAGGTGGGAGGTGGTAAGAATAATGATATCTGGTCTCCTTCATCACCATTTGTTCCACTACTCATAACTACAAGCAAATACCAATAAAATTAAACATCTTAATATCATCTCGCATGCATAGTTTTTTTAAAAAAATGGTGAGATCACTAAACTATTGACTTCAAAACTAGGTACATGTGCATGTATTACATTTGTAAGGATAATTTCAATTAAGGTCATAGGATACCCATGATTTTGGATGCATCAAATGAAATAGGATTTTGTTGTGTTGGGATTTTCCGTTATTTGATAAATATCAATGTAAACAGGTCACCAATACATGAAATGCACCTATAAAAAGACATTTTTGAATGATTTCAATTTCTGGGTAATGTGTTTCCATTAAATTTTGAAATAAAGTTTTACAAATAATGCAAAAATGAAAGTGCTTTCATGGGAAAATTTTGTGGGAAATATGAGTTTTTAGCAATACCCAGAAATTCTGTTATTATAATCTTTTTGGGGGTATCCTCGATGTCCTTAAGGAGGTATGCTACACCAGAGAAATTTGATAAGGATGAAAAGTGGAGGATATATATCGTACAACAATATTTTGAAACTGAAAACTTTCAAATTTACTTTATTTAGTCAAAAATGTAGTTTTAGTTGAAAGCAATCTGAAAAAAATTTAAAACCCATGCTGGACTCGAACCCGCGGTCTACAGTTCAGCAATCGACGTGCTAATCTACTGAGCTACTCAGTTAGGTGATGACAATTTTTAAAAATGAAGAGACAAATATTGATAATATTCATATTTTCATCCATGTTTTATAAGGAAGTCTGCCATTATGACAATGTAGAGTACTTCCTTAACCAGTGGTATGAAGCACGTGTGGCCTGTTTGGCTTATTCACATCTTTTTCATCATTATGTGATCTATCATTATATTATGATCCTAGTGAAATAATTAGTATTGATCTTCAGCTGGAGATCTGCTCATAAGCAACAATGTCTCACTATATTTGACAATTTTTTTAACTAATGACCTTGAATTTGATCATGACCTTAGTTCAGGGTCAGTACACACTGGTCAAAATTAGCACCCTTTGTGGCACATGTAAACTTCTATCATTTCTGTGCAGTTTTCAAGAATACAGAAGATTTTAAAACTTGTAATGCATTTTTACTGGTCCACATCATACATTATAGCCCCATCCTGAATTCTAAATTCCTCACCCTGGGGTCATGAATTTTGCAATTTTGGTAGAGGCCTTCATGCTATATATCTAGATTATTTGCTGGATGATTAGGTGCTCTAAGATTTTTCAAACTTTTAATGACTTTTCGACTATATGAGCCACAAATTCTAACTCCTATAGCCTAATTCGGAGACCAAGAATTCACGATTTTGGTAGAGGCCTTCTCGTTTATCATAATTGTTCTCAGTTTGTATGCCAGATAAGCAGAAGTATAGACGAATACTTTTAAATATTGACAATGTACTATTTTTGAGAGCTCCACATCTCAGGTCTAGGGCAGGGACCACAAAACTCACAATTTTATCACCCTGCTCCAAAAGTATGATACACAGCAAATTTGGTGAAAATTGACAATGCAGTTAATGAGACAGAGTCAATCATATTTGAAAGTTATCAACAATTGCCAATGGATAGGAATGACTCATGTGACCTAAACAGTGTACAATTCCCATGTCACTTTACACTAGATTCTTAGTAAATATGACTCCTTTTTAATCCTCTGAAAACTTAATGCTCCTATAATTACTTCATTAATTTATTTAGTCTGTATCAAGTATCAACCAGTATTCAAAACCTTCAGAATGTATTCTATATTACATAGAAAAAGAAGTGGTGACATCATACGCTGAATATTAACTCATCAATCAAGATACCATTATGTTGTAAAATGATATTACATGATTCCTAATAGCAGTATGTTATCAATCATTTCTTTAATATCAGAAAGCTTCTACTGCAGTGTGTTTTTCTCACATCATCATGCAATATACCATTTTTTTCACTAATGGGAAAATTCAGTTTTCCAAACAAGCATTTAAAAAAAAATTCTGGTCAAAGATCTTGTTTTACAATTTCCTGCTAACAAATTCAAAGAGTTTTGAATCCCAATATAAAACTTTAAAAGAGTTTGTTTGCACTGATAACACATAATTCATGAAATCATTTTGATGGTGCACAATTTTGGAAATATATAGCGTATGACTATTTATTTTCATGGAATCCATATTTTGGTGCTAAATCATGAACACCAATTCATGGTTTTGCTAAAATAATCTTAAATTCTCCAGTTATCTACTATCAAACAAGACAAAAATGTAATTCTTGATGATTCCATCAAACAGCACACCAGCCCTGATTGCACTAAAATTTAAATTCACTAAATCAAATAGCATACAGTATTTCATTGCTACTAGTACTTATATAGACATCGCTTTAGACTTGCATCTTGTCATTGCATTTATTTACATTCCATGAAAAGGACTTTTTGTGTAGAAAAACTCAGAAATGTAAATCGATCAGACTGTGCCTGTGACATCACAATGTCAAATAAAGCAGCTGAGGATATTACATTCAATTTGACTGACAAGTATCATGTGGGATTTCTAATCAAAATGTGGAGTTATGGGCATGGATGAGTTATCTCCCCTAAAAATTGAAAGTCAACTGATGAATTCATGTTTCCACCCTCCGCCTACCAATGACGATAAAAGTCATATGGCTACAGAATCTGACAAACTTACGTAAACATCATGACGGATTATTTAGATCCTGTAGCAGATAACTTTTCAATCATCTCATTTATAACTCGCAAATTTTCACAGAAAACTCTTTCAAAAGGATTGACATATTTCAGAGAGGATTACAGTTATCATGATTTTGTGTCAGATACTTTTGAAGCATGCGAAGGTTTCAACTTTCACCAATGCTTACTATTCTTGTAGAATAAATAAAACAGACTGAGTATGTTTGTTTGTTTTTCATTATTGCTTATATTGATGGTTGTTTACTTAAAACTAATTTTGATAATTTCTGAAATACTAAATTAATAAAAAAAAATATTTTTTGCTTAATATCACATATCCATAGTCTTGCTTTTAAAGAAAAATTGGGGGGAGGAGGTCCTCAACTGAATAAATCTAATAATAAACTAATTGAAATTTGTTTGTATATACAGTATTGCAGTCATGAATATTTTGCAACGAGTGTGACTGTTAGATTTTCTATTTCATCGCTGTACTCTGTATTATTTCAAAAAATAAAAATTCCTGTTTTCAATGGATTATAAAAGGCCAGGGTGGGGGGATGTTATGGTGGTTTATACAAAATGCTCCATGCATGCTCTCAAGCAATATTCCCTTTTCTGTTATGACTTTTTTTTATCAGGTCTTGGGGGATTATATCAGTTATACTGGTAGGTGCTAATTGGTGCATACTTGAGTTGTTGAAAAACACCTGCCAGCAGTTACAGTCTGCATTAAGAGCTCATGAAAAAATTGTAGTTTTAAGAGAACGGTCACAATTCAATAGGATCATTAGGATTCTACACGATATGATACTATAAAACAGAGATTTCTGAAGATTTTTCTTATATCACTGTGAGATCTTCATTACATAGTTGTTTCAATTACACAAGAAGAGGAGATGACATATGCACACATAGGTAATACTAGCTGGCAATGAAAATGACATACCTGACCGCCCTCTGGAATGAGATGGACTTCTGTTTCTCTGCTGGAAGCAGTACAATACAATGAGAAAGATGACTACCGCCAGTCCCACCACAATCATTATCAGGATAGTGTTCTGGTTCATCAACTGCTCCTCAGCTGTAAAACACAGGCTGCAATTTTCAGTATATTGCATCTTTGACATAAAATAGATACATGTGAGTGCATCTCGTTAATTATTTTTGAGAATCAGTAGGATTTTGACAGTAATTTTTAACTACACTAACAAAAGTGTCAGTGTAAATTTGAATAGGTGAGATATACATGTAAACTAAGTTTGGAAATTTACTATGTATGACATCACAAAATTGTGCAATTGCAATGGTTTTCTCTTATGTGACCAAAAACTTGTTATTCTGAAAATGTGTGGCAACATGCATTGACAACAAATTGATAAATGCTAAATTATGAATTTTATTCTTGAAGTTGCAAATATGAGAAATGACATGAAAAGTTTATACATTTTCATGAAAAGCATAAAAAAACTCTTAACTTTGTAACATCATATTTCAAATTAGGATTCAGTTAATCAGGATAGAATTTCAATTTCTATTTTTGACTTTTCCAACATAGAAATAATGAAATTTCAAAGAAATAGATAAATATTTAAAGGTTAATCTATAGCATGGCCTTAATTTGACACACCCCACACCCCTCCTTAAAATGACTTTCATTTTTTTTTCAAGCAAATTAAGTTTACTTCAGGTCCTTTACTTCATTTTGATGAAGAGGTTATGCACAATTTTTTAGAAGTGCAGTTCATAGAAGATTGCAGCTTTCCTAGGATATGACATCATAATTGTACAACTTTTCTCAAATTCTTGACCAAAAAGTACACTTTGTTTTTTCTACAATTCACATTCCTTTTGACAACATATAGCTCATTCAAGAACAATATGATTTATATTATAACCACATGTGTATTCCTTAAAGACAGGTCAATGGTAAAAATATATATCATGTTCTCCAATGTCCTATAGGTATTAGCTAAATGTTTTTTAAAATCAAAAATGAGCATTTTTAGTGAAAAAAAACCCTGAAATTCCGACATCCATTTAGACTGGACATTGAAACCATCATGAATTTATCACTGTGAATAACTGAAGTATGAAAAGAAAATATACTCTGGTATTCAAACCTGGGGCCCGTTTTACAAAAAGTCGTAAATCTTAAGTCCTAAGTCATAAATTTGAAGAACTTACGACAGATCGTAGGACCGTTTTACAAAACGTATCGTAATCGTATATCGTAAATTCTTTTGTCGCAAGTCGTATATGGAACTCTTCAGCGCATGAAGTTGTAGAATTGAACATAGATATTGCGCGAAACCCGACGCTTTGACGTGCAGCCACTGGGGAGGAAAGAAAATTGGAGCAAATTAACTTTGAATTATATATTTGCATTGCTAATTAAGCGAAGTAAATTTATTCAATTCAATCTATTGATTTACCAAACATGTTGGCATACAATCTTAATTGATACATTAATTAATAAACTACTAATTCATACTAACAGTGAAACGACTACCTAAATTGGGATGGGATAGACAGGGAATCCACACACTTTGAAGAAAATATCGCCAAAATAAATCAAGGGGAGGAGGAGGGGGGGGGGGGGGGGGTAGTTAGACACCTGACTGTAGCCAAAACCTGTTAATTGAATGTTAACCATTTGAAGCTGATCAATACATGTACATATAAACAATTCTTGATTACTGCATAGCATGTTATGAGCAAGCATTTTGTTTTTACATACATTGTATATACAAATGCACATGCATTTATATTTGAGTTACAAGACTAAGGTGGGGAGGGGGGGGGGGGTCGGATTGCTAATTATAAGTTAGTTGTGCTAATACATGCATATTATATGAATAATTAGACTTATTATTTGATCTCAAATTATATATATTCCTAATTATCTTAATATTAGTTACAGATTTCCAATATCAAGGAAATTAACTTGATTTTTTAAAAGTTAGATTTTAAATAAGAGTTATTCTTGTGTATTATAATATACATGATATACATGTACTAGGCAATATAAAATCATAATTTTGCAGGTACGTGGCTGTATCAAGTGGTCTAATATAGGACGGAAAGGTGAATCTTTGCAGTTCGTTAATGGCTATATAACAAGCAATATGATGGATGATGGTACTTGTTAAGGGGGGGGGGGGGGGGGGGGGGGGGGGCATTCAATCACACGTTAAAAAAATGCAACACCGTCTATTTTTTCATAAATACTAATAACTGGTATAATGGGGGAATGTAGTTATTAATTAATTAATTCACTCACAATTTCTTTTTCCATTTGAAATACATTACAAACATACTAATAGGCCTAACTGATAATTTAATGGATGGGGGCGGACGTGGAAAAGGGTTAGGGATTAATTCACTCACAATTTTTCCCCAATACAGTGTCTTTCTCATACATACTAATAATTGGTATAAATCTACCATGATATTGGATAAAACCGTGCATATAAATGATGTACTAGTACATATAAGTGCATACATGTATAATATAGGCGTACATAACTAGGCCTACGTGGATGGGTGCGTCGAAATATAAGATCTGATATGACATGTATATTCTTTTTAAAAATGCTTGAAGTAGTCAACATCATCATGATCATTGGAAAAAGTATGGTCTATGCGGGAATATACAAACATTGTAAAAAAAACATTGCAATGGGTCCTATGGCACACACTTGCTACATTTGTTTGATCCGCGCACTGACGGAAATACCACATTTTGTGTGACGCAGTCATCAGAGGAAGTGACGCATTGTAGTAAACAAAGGAGGCAGGACAAGCCTTTATGTGTGCAGACAATAATGAATCATGGTATGTACTTGAATAATAGCTGGTGCAGCCTTGCTTAGGTTTGTAGGATGCTCTACGTCTCCCCGCACTAAATCTGTTAACTCGTAGAGATACCGCCTGGGCAAACGATACCTCTCGACTACCTCAACATCACTGAGGTAGTCCAACGGATTATTTCTATCGCGAAACACCCGCAGCACACGTTTTTTATGAGTCTCATTCATAACATTAAACATTAGAAATGCAGCCATGTTGAATTATTTTAATAACCATAGTAACAAAGATTTTATGGAGCACTTACAACAAAACTTGGGACATAGGGTCGCCCCTGGGTGGTCGTAGACTTAAGGCCGAATTTCATCGTAACTTGTAAATCCTAAATCTTTGTAAAACGGTCTCACATCGTAAGTTATGTCTTACGACTAATTTTAAGACTTACGACCTTTTGTAAAACGGGCCCCTGGATTCCAACTTTTAGCAGCCAAATTAGGTCCTTATATATGTATATACATGTACCTCTTTCTGGGCCAGAAATTGCTGTTATTGTATCTAGTCCTTTTCCTCATTTTTTAATCTTTATCATCACTGGTAAAATTTAGAATGGGGCTAGTATTTATGAGACATATTGTAACTAGAAAGCTATAAAGTGACTCAAGATTGCTACACATAGCTATATGTCACTTGCCATCACAAAAAAAAATTAAAGCACAAAAGTCCCATTAACTCCTGTAAAATTTGTCAAATCAAAATGGTGGTGCAATATGATCAACTACAAATGGTGACTAACAATCCTACAAAATTTGAATAAAATCTGTTGAGCAGTTTTGGACGAGTAATTGCGTCCACAAACTCAGGTAGGACATGGTATTTCTATGTCCATTCCGCGTTGCAGTGGGGGACAAAAACGGCATAAAGTTTATTCAGGCATGGATCCAGGATTTGCCGTTGGGTGGAGCATGATTCCAATCTGGAAGGACTAGAGGGTGGGGTGAGGTGGTGGGAAGGCTCTGTACTAATTAAACCCCCGACTAGAGGGTGGGGTGATGTGGTGGGAAGGCTCTGTACTACTTAAACCCCCGACTAGAGGGTGGGGGTGAGGTGGTGGGAAGGTTCTGTACTAATTAAACCCCCGACTAGAGGGTGGGGTGATGTGGTGGGAAGGCTCTGTACTAATTAAACCCCCGACTAGAGGGTGGGGTGAGGTGGTGGGAAGGTTCTGTACTAATTAAACCCCCGACTAGAGGGTGGGGTGATGTGGTGGGAAGGCTCTGTACTACTTAAACCCCCGACTAGAGGGTGGGGGTGAGGTGGTGGGAAGGTTCTGTACTAATTAAACCCCCGACTAGAGGGTGGGGTGAGGTGGTGGGAAGGTTCTGTACTAAGGTCCCAGACAGTAGTTCCACAGTGAAACTTTTGTAGAGGGTCCAAGGGGGTGAAGGGTTCCAAAGGGATGGACTGTGAATCTAGAGTTTCCAAAGTCTTCTGAATGGATTTTGTTCTCCTAGGGTTCAGGGAGTGAAGTTCCTAGATTGGTTTCAGGGTTCTAATTTAAGGTATCAATACATAATGATACAGCTTTACACATTTTAAATGATATATTGGTAAAGCAATTGTAAATCAAGGTTCTGATCAACAGTTCATATCATTCAATTTGATACAAAATGTTGAGAGTTTACTACAATGATATGCAAGTTGTATTTTTAAGAGTTATCTCCCCTTGCTAAAAATGTTAATTTTAATTTCAACTAATTTAAACTGCTGACCTATATTTTGTTATAGAGTATGATGAAAATAATTATATTATGCATCTTTTCACCATAAGCATTTTTTAAAAAAAAAACCCAGATGTCTTTTCTATTATCTTGCATCTATTACAAGAGTTGTAAGAAGACAACATAGCTCACATCAAAGAGTGACTGCTTAACCTATCACCTTAAGTTCTAAAGGTTACAGCTTTTGAAAGGTAGGTCAAAGTCCAGGATCACTAGGTCAAAAGTTTTGGTACCATATGAAAGATCTGGCCTGGAGGTTATAAAACTTTTTGAGCACATTTTCATACTCAAACTTAAAAATCTGTGTTCCAAATCGTACTCATACTCAAAAGTGAATGTTATAAAAGTCCAGGATCACTAGGTCAAAAGTTTTGGTACCATATGAAAGATCTGATCATGAGGCCTCTATATGTGAAATATCAAAGACATAGTTCCCCTTGGTTCAAAAGATACAGCCAAGGTTAAAGTTTTGAAAAGTAGGTCAAAGTTCACAGTAAAATGTCACTAGGTCCAAAGTTTTGTGCCAAATGAAAAGCCTTGTCATGAGACATCTAGATGTGAAATATTAAAGCCCTATCCCCCTTGGTTGAAAAGATACAGCCCAGGTTAAGTTTTTTCCTTTAAGTGTGACGGCAATGCCCAGGGTATCCAGACATTTGTCCCAGCATGCTAAAAACCCTCATTTCCCATGGAGAGCAATTTTGAATTAATTGGGCAATATTATAAAATTTATGATTATTTTCAAAAAATTTCGTGTGAATCATTTACTGTTATGAATTGGATACCTCAATGAAATACAGTTGATAATATCATAAGTGTTAGTTTAAGTCTAACTAAAACCCATGATCACTATACAAAGGTTCAGTCTAACTAAAACCCATGATCACTATACAAAGGTTCAGTCTAACTAAAACCCATGATCACTATACAAAGGTTCAGTCTAACTAAAACCCATGATCACTATACAAAGGTTCAGTCTAATTAAAACCCATGATCACTATATACAAAGGTATTGAATTAGAGCAGAATAAACAATTCTAATTTTATAAGTAGATTGTAGTTTTAGTACACATACCTACATTAATAAAAAAAATATTACAGAAGGAAGAGGAGGCATGTACCCCCCACCCACCCACCCCATCCTTCTTAATGCAACAGTCATTAAAGTTCATTTTTTACAGCATCAAAGGAAAAAAAATTGTCTAGAATGCAATGAAAAGAAGAATAATGTATGATTTGAAGACAATCTTAACTTAGTGTTTAAGATCTGCTTCTTTAGATTGTGGTCCATTTTATTCACTGTTCAGCTGTGGTAATCATCTTCCACATTTCCTTTATCACACCAACTCCTATACTATTTGCCCTTCTATTTTTCATGAAAGTGCATGCCAAATATCTCTGGGACTAGACATTACAAATCAATACGAAACAGAAATCATCACAGTTCCAGCTCTGGTAGATTATGACAAAACTATTTGTTGATTGCACGGAGTATTCCACTGGTCCCCCAGGAGTAGAATATCATCAAGTACTTTATTTTTACATATTAACATTTAATATGTACCCAAAATGTGTCAAAACACTTTAGTTTTGCAATTTAATACTGTACATGTAACATTTTGTGAAACAATATCACCATGAATCAATTAAATGAAAACAACATAATTTGCATCTGCAGATATTTAAACTTGTCTTTATTTCCCTTATCCTTAATGAGATTTTAAATTGGTTAATTACTCTAAAATAGCAAACAAGAGTATCACAAATGGTACAACATACACCTGTCCATCAGACAGAGAGTGAAATTCAACCTGTAAGCACACTCATTGGATATCAGACACACTCTGAATAGCAAAGCTGTAAAGTAGGCCATGGTGTGGTTATGTATCTCTCTGACAGGAGGGTTGCAATTTCTGTATCCATGATGAGAAAAAGTCCAGCAAACTTTTTAAAATTTTTTAAAGTACATCACAGTACACCAATCAAGTTGAAATGTGAACTGATAATGTATTTCTCTGAGAGGGAGGTTGTGACCAAATTTCAGTGCAATATCTGTATCCATAATGAATCTGTTTGACCTACTTTTAACCCTAAAGTAGGTCACTGACAGACAGATCAATCCTGCTGAAATGCAAACTGCATGAACTTTTATTCCTCCAAGAGAAAGCTTGTGACTAAATTTCAGGGCAATATCTGTATCCATAATGAAAATTTCAAGGCAATATCTGTATTTGTAATGAAAAAAAAGTCTGGAAAACAGTTTGACCTACTTTTAGCCTTAAAAAGGTCATGGTGCACTAATCCAGCTGAAATGCAAACTCATTCGTTTATTGATGATGAAATGTGACCAAATTTCAATGCTGTATATGCATCCATTACAGAAAAAAGTCCGGAAACCATAACCTTGGACTGACACAAAGACCAATCCAGCTGAAATACAAACTGAACTTTTATTCCTCCAAGACGAAGCTTGCGACTAAATTTCAGGGCAATATCTGTATTTGTAATGAAAAAAAAAGTCCAGAAAACAGATGCATGCACGCATGGAGAGCACCATAGCATAATACGTCCCATCTAAGAACAGGCATATAAAAATGGATTTGGCTAAATTTGAAACAAACCAAAGTCCTGTATTCAGTATAGATAGACTTGTTTCATGGTGACAATGATTTCAACTGACAGTATCATAAAAACGTCATAGAAAATTGTGCACATTATGAGCAGATACCAATATACATTTTATCAAAAATTTTTAAAAGAATGTTCAAAAGGCCTAAGAAGACTAAACACAGAAATTTTCAAGATGTAACATATCTTTCAATAAAATTCATAGTGAAATCAAAATAGCACATAATAGGCGAGTTTTGAGTTACTGTCGGAACACTGTTTTGTTCCGAACGTACACACTGCAGTAATGTGATTTAGAAGGTTTGTTAGCCTGCACTTGTACAAGTATCATTGAATGTAATGGCATTGTAATTGTTACTGTAATATTGGAGGACTCATTGTCATAAAAAATCAAAACCGTATACATGTATAACTAGACTAGCTCAAGTCTCTATGTTGTTTTTATTACTTTATCATTTTGTCCAAAGAAGTAGGTACATGCAGTATCTAAAGTCATCTGGCCCAAAATATCGATGATTTCACTTGGAGCTCAAACCCTGGCATTCAAATAAGGAATAGATTAGCAAACCCAAAATCTGCTCAGTTTGATCAGCAAAATGATTTGTGTCATATGACGAGAGCTTGAAATTGGCATAAAATTGCAAAAATGCCATTTTCAATGAAAATATCCACAAATTCAGGTGGTTTTCCTTTCAGAAAACATACAGCGCATGCGTCGAGCAAATTCATATTCAAGCATGTTTTTCATCTTAAAATAATACACAATATATATCATTTTCATTTTGCTCGACAAATGTGCACATCTTTTACTGTATGACTTTTGACAGTTTTCAGGCTTATTTTGCCTTTTTGAAAAAACTTGGTGCAGCATTATGTGCAGCTCATCTTAACATTAAAACACACAATTGTTTGTAGGTTCTTCACATGATTTCAAAATCATTGTATCTGTAGGTATTGCAGTGGAAAAAAAACCCGGCAAATGCAAAATTGAAATTTTACAGCACAGCCTTGATGATTTCATAAACTATTCTAAATGATCATGGTATCACAATTTGCTTGGCATCATAGGAAAAGAAAATTTGAACAATTTTGCATAATATGTGGGGGAAAAAAAAATCATAAAAATTGGTACTAAATTGATCTCACAATAAGTTTATATAAAAATTGTTTATTCAAAGAAATATATAGTAAAAAAAATGAAATGATGACTCACTCATGGTCAGGCACTTTATCTTATTTACTATTGTTCTTGTCAGAGAGAGAGAGAGAGAGAGTCAGAGAGAGAGAGAGAGAGAGTCAGAGAGAGAGAGAGAGTCAGAGAGAGAGAGAGAGAGAGAGAGAGAGAGAGAGAAAGAGTGAGTGAGAGGTATGAACAGATAACTTACGACAGAGGTCCACTTGAGATATACAACTGCCGTCGGCACACAGTCTGTAATTCTCCAACTCACAATCATGGTTAACATTGTCCTGTCCCGGACTTGGGTCCAAATTGAGGGGGGAATCCCTTGACCTGTTGCTACGCAACACATGAAATTTTGGAAGATTTCCTTGCATTTCAAATAATGGAGTACTAACTCCCATCCTGTAATATTAACACATCGACATACAGTAAAACAATAAACAAGCAGTAATGATATAGTAAAATTAACACGCCCACATACAGTTAACAGTTCTGTTCAGCGTCAACTTTCAAGAATTTATACCTTAATATTGGAAATAATCAAAGGTAAAACAATTGATTCTGCAAAAAGGAATTGATACAAATTAACATAAACATATCAAATAATATAACATAAATAATATTGTGTATACCAAATAAGGAATCCAGGGTTAAAGTATGTTAATGAAAGTGCAAATTTCCTTATCACATAGTAACTGAGTCACTTTCACTAAATCAAGAATGTTCATCGTTACAAACAATATTAAACAAAAACATATACATGCTATGGATTTCAAGCTTTTCAAATCATGATATTCCTATGAATAAACAGAGGGATAATTATTTTGATGAAATGAAGGAAGTAAAAAGATGATATCTAGACGTACATTTGGTAGAGTTCCTTTCAAGCCCAAGTATATGTAATGCTGTGTCTAAAGTCCTTGTGTCATTTTCATTTAATTGATTTTATATTTAGATTTTTCATTGGTAATTCGATCAGCATGTCTCACTGGTTACAAATCATCCAAAGTAGACAGGAAAATTTTTACCCATTTTATTTTTGCCCATTTCGTCCTCATCCCACATGGCGAAATTAAAAATTTGCTGAATTGAAATTTACTCATTCTTCTGAAGAAGCAGAAAGCAATGTTGACTAAATTCAAAATGGAGCAAAATTGATTTCAAACAGTGCAAAATTCTTCTGCATACAGTAGATATAATATGCTATACACTCATTACTGAAATGTATTACGAGATTGATCACTGTTCATTATCTTCACTTTCCATATCACATATAAAGCATAAAACTTAGCTGACTCTGAAAATATTGATAATGGCACCAGGGAGAAGACTAGCAGGGGAATTTCTCCTAATCAAGATAAAGGGCTTATAGCAGGTGTGACCAATCAACAGAGGATGCTTAGTCTCCTCCTGATCCCACTCAATCTGGGGTGTCCAGGGTTCCGTGTTTGCCCTACCCCTAATTGTGAGTTCCTTATGGGATTGATCACTGTTCGTTATCTTCACTTTTCATTCTGGGTCATTTTTACATTTGAAACAAGGTTGTATTTCAATATCCTAGCCATATAGAATTTCATTATGAAATGGACTGCTCAAAATTGACCACCTAGGTGTCTGAAATTTTTGGGTGTAAATAAGCAATGAGACAAATGTGAATTCATGCAAAAATGAGCACATGCAGAGGAGCCTCATTAACCCAGCCAGCCTCTTTGATTCCAGACAAAATTTTCAAGTTAAATAAAGTGTCCAAATATGTTGGATCTTCATAAAAGCGACCAGTAGGTTTACTCCATTTATGTGAAACATAAAATCAATAGATTGTGTCATTCATTACTCACTTTACCAAGTAAATTTAGTTAATCATAGTAATGTTCAAATTTCAAAAGTACAATCACACATAATTCAATTCAAAGACAAAACTTCAAATACTTATGGATATTCAGCACTGCAAACAGAACTTACAATCCACAACATTGTAATAAATGTAAATATGAAGTAATCACTAAAAAAACAAATTGGTCTAATTAAAGACCCTAGTATAGTCAACACTTTTCATAAATTTCCTGGAACCATTAGCAACCTCTGGGGTCAGGTATGGACAATCCCTCTATATGTATACATTGTAAAGATGTCAAATCTATATGTATACATTGTAAAGATGTCAAATCTATATGTATACATTGTAAAGATGTCAAATCTATATGTATACATTGTAAAGATGTCAAATCTATATGTATACATTGTAAAGATGTCAAATCATCAATAGATACAAACAAATCTCACAATAACTACTGAATAATTCCTTCTGTAAATACACCCCGGTATACTGAGACAGTTCTAGTACTACTCCTACACCCCGGTATACTGAGACAGTACTAGTACTACTACAACACCCCGGTATACTGAGACAGTACTAGTACTACTACAACACCCCGGTATACTGAGACAGTACTAGTACTACTCCAACATCCCGGTATACTGAGACAGTACTAGTACTACTCCAACATCCCGGTATACTCAGACAGTACTAGTACTACTACAACACCCCGGTATACTGAGACAGTACTAGTACTACTCCAACACCCCGGTATACTGAGACAGTTCTAGTACTACTCCTACATCCCGGTATACTGAGACAGTACTAGTACTACTCCAACACCCCGGTATACTGAGACAGTACTAGTACTACTCCAACACCCCGGTATACTGAGACAGTTCTAGTACTACTCCTACATCCCGGTATACTGAGACAGTACTAGTACTACTCCTACATCCCGGTATACTCAGACAGTTCTAGTACTACACCCCGGTATACTGAGACAGTACTACTACAACACCCCGGTATACTGAGACAGTACTACTACAACACCCCGGTATACTGAGACAGTACTAGTACTACTCCAACACCCCGGTATACTCAGACAGTTCTAGTACTACTACAACACCCCGGTATACTGAGACAGTACTACTACAACACCCCGGTATACTGAGACAGTACTACTACAACACCCCGGTATACTGAGACAGTACTACTACAACACCCCGGTATACTGAGACAGTACTACTACAACACCCCGGTATACTGAGACAGTACTAGTACTACTACAACACCCCGGTATACTGAGACAGTACTAGTACTACTCCAACATCCCGGTATACTCAGACAGTACTAGTACTACTACAACACCCCGGTATACTGAGACAGTACTAGTACTACTACAACACCCCGGTATACTGAGACAGTACTAGTACTACTCCAACACCCCGGTATACTGAGACAGTACTAGTACTACTACAACACCCCGGTATACTGAGACAGTACTACTACAACACCCCGGTATAGTGAGACAGTACTACTACAACACCCCGTTATACTGAGACAGTTCTAGTACTACTACAACACCCCGGTATACTGAGACAGTACTACTACAACACCCCGGTATACTGAGACAGTTCTAGTACTACTACAACACCCCGGTATACTGAGACAGTACTACTACAACATCCCGGTATACTCAGACAGTTCTAGTACTACTCCTACACCCCGGTATACTGAGACAGTACTACTACAACACCCCGGTATACTGAGACAGTACTACTACAACACCCCGGTATACTGAGACAGTACTAGTACTACTCCAACATCCCGGTATACTGAGACAGTACTAGTACTACTACAACACCCCGGTATACTGAGACAGTACTAGTACTACTACAACACCCCGGTATACTGAGACAGTACTAGTACTACTACAACACCCCGGTATACTGACACAGTACTACTACAACACCCCGGTATACTGAGACAGTACTAGTACTACTCCAACATCCCGGTATACTGAGACAGTTCTAGTACTACTACAACACCCCGGTATACTGAGACAGTACTACTACAACACCCCGGTATACTGAGACAGTACTAGTACTACTCCAACATCCCGGTATACTGAGACAGTTCTAGTACTACTACAACACCCCGGTATACTGAGACAGTACTAGTACTACTACAACACCCCGGTATACTGAGACAGTACTACTACAACACCCCGGTATACTGAGACAGTACTACTACAACACCCCGGTATACTGAGACAGTACTAGTACTACTACAACACCCCGGTATACTGAGAAAGTTCTAGTACTACTCCAACATCCCGGTATACTGAGACAGTTCTAGTACTACTACAACACCCCGGTATACTGAGACAGTACTACTACAACATCCCGTTATACTGAGACAGTACTAGTACTAGTACTACTACAACACCCCGGTATACTGAGAAAGTTCTAGTACTACTCCAACAACCCCTGGCAACTTCATTTTTGGTGGTCAAGTGGTAAGCAAGAAAAAATCTTAATGAATCTATATTTCTATACCCGATGTGTAATTAAATCTGAATAATTTTATTATCCAGTTCATACCTCTTTAGGTGATCTAAAAAGAAACTTGATTCATACTAAGGATTCACAAAGATAGATCGCAAAGAATATCTTGTAACACAAATGTTTAAATTGATTTTTCAAATCTATGTCTAAACGTTTGCACTTCAGCTGCATTTTTTTTCCCTTTCGAAGACTTTCATCAATTATTCCACCCCAATATCAAGTTACAATTGCAAAAAAAAAATCCACAAAATTGCACATTTATATACTGCATTTCTACAAAATTACTGTTCCTCCTAGCATACTAGTAAACAATTTCTATACAGACTCAATCACAACAAGACTTCATGACATTTTCAACAAAGTGCAGTTGTTATGAAGATAATGGTGTTTTCAAACGGATGATTGATGTGATAAATATTACATAAGTCATCCATCAAAAACATACTCAAAGTCAATAAACAATTACACCACATCAAGTAGTAAATTTTCATATGGACGTGCATCATAGATGCAAGAACAATGTTCACACTGCAAAATAAACCAGACCAATATCATGCAGTTGCATGTTATCAAAGAAAGGATTTATAACATCCAAATCAACCAGAGTTCTAGCTTTCAACACTTTCTCTAAATCAAAGAGTATCAATAAAATGTTAGTTCGAAGATGGCTTTTTAAACATCAAATTGAAGAAATGTCTCTCACTGGGGACAAGAAGAAGCGTACTAGGAAGAGGAGAGAATCCTATGCCATCTACATGCAGCATTATTACTTTCCAAAACATATTTGTCACTAACAATGACCGTGACCTTGACCTTCAAACTTAAGAAATAACAAGCATCTTTCTCTCACCATGGAAAACATATTAGGCTCCATGACCACAGTTAAATTTTATCATCAATCCATGGTTTTTGAACAAGTCAATAAAATTCTTTATGTGATCTTATCTTAAATTTAATTTACAATGTCATTATATCAGTGAAGTATTTTTGTGACTTTAAAAAGTCATGGGTACATATAAAATTTTATTTTTGACAGAAATCTGTTCTCAGTTTAGGGTCATGATCTCAAGCCAGGTTAAATTATCATAGGCTTAATGAGTACTCTTTTTATCCTTCTCACAAGATGCTGACAGATGAAAAGACAGAAACACTGCATCAATCGTGACTACTCCGCTTATTTTCTGTAACGGTAAAAATATCTTGTATGTAGATTGACACCATCAGGGTCTGTTGCTATGTGTACACAAATGGAACAATGACGTATTTCTCCAACATCATTAAGCATTAAATTAAAGTTATTGTGAAGTCATGCCCAGCAAATTATAGATGGATCGTATCTCTAAGATACACAAGTTACTATCAATAATACCTGTCATGAATCAGGCTGCTACCCGTAGCTGTCTCCGCCAGTATCTGCTACTGAAACATCAGGCATATATATATAATCTGAGCTGGTACAAATGTACTTCTGTCTTATTAGGTGACAGGACTGCTTATGGACTCTCCATTAACTTCAATTAATTTCTTGGAACATGAAGATAAAGACATTAGTTATCCAGGTCCAATCAAGGGTGTACAGGGATTTACCCTGGGTTGTGTTCCACATTGACGTTAATTCACGCGTGCCTGTGTTATATTTCAAATTTCTTTGTATTTTGTATTCAATCATCTATCTCTACACTATACTATATGTCATTTTATGAGAATAAACATTGTCATCACACACCTGAGGCCTGCATTGATTGGAGTCAACGAACCTGGAAAACTAATCTATATCTTAAGTAACCGAATGATATTTCTTACAAATAATTATTTAGTGATTAAATTACGGAAATTCAAGATATCTTACATGTTTTACAAGCCACGGGTCTGACATCTCAATACGTTGAGTTATGATGAATACATTCTAAGGAACAAATGTCAATACATGTGTGTACAGGTGACTCTCGATGGCTCGAACTTCAATCTCTCGAAGTGAAACCATCACGGATCCCGATTTTTCTCTATTTATAACTAAGCCTATTTACTCGATCTCTCCAACATTACATCTCTTGAAGTTCTTGATCTCTCAAAGTGAAGTTGGGTTCCATAAAATTATCATTTCATTGTTTTTCACAATCAATCTCTTGAAGTGGTGGTACTGTATAATACACACCCTTACCCAAGCATATAATTATTTCCACTTGGACCTTACCTGGATTTTGTTGAATGCTGGAGCTAGTGTGGATGTGGTAATTGGGTGTTTATGCAGGTGATACACTGTCCTTGTTCATTGTGGAGGTGGACACTTAATTATATAGATGGTTAATTGGTCAGTTTTTACCCAACATGGGGGCCATGTGATGATTAGAATTTGTATATAATCGAACTATGAATAAAATATATATTTTGTTTTGACTCGACAACAAGAGAGTAAGTTTGATACATTAATTTAGAGACAATAATTTAGAGATTTACAAACTGTTAAATTTCTCAAGTTAGTCCATTGTATTGTATTGTTTATTGGCTTTAAGCCTTACGGCTCATCAGCATAATACATATTCAATTACAAAGTATAAACAAAAAAGATGTATACAGTATGAAAAGTGGAGTGGATATTAGAGGATGGACATACATGAAGAGAGTTATAAGACAAGTTTACATAAAAAAGAAACCAACAAAAACCAGCATATACATTAGACGATAGTTTGGCTAGATCGTAAGAGTAAAGCACCTTTTAAAAATTTACCCAGATTACAGATTTGTTTTCTATTATGAATTGACATCAATTGTACCAGTTTAAACATAGAAGCATGCGACCAATAATATTTTTTTATATATGCAGATCTGAGGTTTTTGTACAAAGGACATATTAAAATAAAATGATATTCGTCCTCAACTTCGTTCAAATTACAAAATTCACACAATCGATCTTGTCTTGCTGTGCCATTATATCTACCTTGTTCAATTCTAAGCTGGTGAGCAGACAATCTAAATTTTGCTAAAAGCTTAATAAGATTTTCCGGAATAGATTTTGTCAAGTAAAATTGAATGGTAACATTATCAATAAGGTGTCTATACAGAATACATTTGGGTGAATTAACAAAAAATTGTATACAGTTACTCTAAAACTCTACTCATTTATTAGAATTTTTGTTTTGTGTAGGTATAAAATTGTGCTGTTTAGTTAGCTTTATCAGTAATTAGTTCTATACGCCTATTCTAGCATGAGAAAAGAACAAATACTTAAAACTTTGAAATCTTTTTATTCGACATGTAGAATAAGGTTCTTTATTTTGAAATCAAATGATATGAAGGAAAACGTATCAAAATGATCCCATGATCTTTCTGTTTACTGTAAAATCTTAACCTTATGGTCGGACCTTCAATTTCCAAATTTCAATCTCTGGAACTCTCAATCTCTCAAAGTTTTATCAAGGTCCCTAGAACTTCAAGTTATCGAGAGTCACCTGTACATGCCCAATGAAAAGTATATGCTGGCATGAAGCATTGCATTTCATATGCTCATGTATTTTCAAAAATGAAATTCATTTCTTAAATATTTAATTACCAATGTTTTTGCCTTTGATGTCTTTTCAAATTGCAATCGATATGATGGTCATTTCCTCATGAATGCACTGCGGTTTTTAACATGCAATGAGCACATGAATCTTAATTGATAAATATAGTACGTCTATTTTAACAGCGGCGAATTCTGAAGGAAATGAAAGTAGAATTATGTGAATAGAAGAGATATGTAAAACCTTTCATGAAGTATGTCAGCATAAAGCACCACAGTTCATACCCCCATGCATTTTCAAAAATGAAATTTATTTCTTAAATATTTCACAATGTGGTCTCAATAATCCAGATGTAGGTGTATATTCCTCACAAACATCTGGAGGCTTTCTACAGAAACACAAGAATATCAGTAAAATTGATGGATGCTCCCGAAATGCATCTAACCAATGAACTATACTTCATATGACGAAATATTTGTGATCAATTATGATCAGTTTCTGATGAAAGATTTAAGAGACGGGAAGTTTTACATCAAAAACAGTTGAAATAAGGAACTTTGATATGTTCTGTGTGACCTTGACCTTTCCAAAATGAACTTGAGAAATCCTTGTTTCAAGGAATATTTGTGATCAATTATATCAATTTTTTATGAAGGTTTAGGAGATATGAGCATGGATGGACAGATGGATGGAAGGACAGGCAGACAAAACACAAAAATAACATGCTCTCCCAAAAAACAGCAAAGTAATATTGGTACCAAAAGAAAGGTCTTGTCCCAAGGAATACACATGCAAAATATGAAAGCCTCATCACTAACCATTCAAAAGTTATGGCCAAGGTAACTATAGAAAAGTTTTGTCACAAGGAATACACATGTGAAATATGAAAGCCAGGTATCACTAACCTGGGCATTCACACATTATGGTCTAGATTAAAGTTTTTCAAAAGTAGATCAAACTCCAAGGTCATGAGGTAAAAATGTTTGTACTAAAAGAAAGGTATTGTCAAAAGGAATACACATGACATTGTGGAATATGAAAGCCCTATCACTAACCATTCCAAAGTTAAAAATATAAAGTTTTTCAAACATAGGTCAAACTCCATGCTGAAGGTCACAAGGTCAAAGTTTGGTACCAAATGAAAAGTATTGTGACAAAGAATACACATGTGAAATATGAAAATTATCGCCATCCATTCAAAAGTTACGGCCAAGGTTTAAATTTTTGCAGACAAACAAGAAAAATACTCCCCAAACCAACAACAAAAACGACATGGACAGATAAAAAAAACTATTGCCCTTGAATCTCCAAGTATGGGGCATAAACAATTTTCCCCATTCATTGGCACTGATCTAGCAAACAAAAAAATTAAAGTTGTTACTGGGGAAAAAAATGTGTTTGAAATAATACTTGATAAAAATTGTGACTTCCTTGCGTGAACTACTTTATCAGGATTAATTGAAAATATTGTTACCAGGGTCATCCACGGTGTCACATAGCAGTCTTGCAAAGAACTTAGGGTCCAAACAGATCTTTTCCAAAAGAAAAATGTTCTATACACTGAATGCTTTTCTTTCTGTGGAAAATTTATGCTTCAACTCTCTTGAGTTCAGTTCAATGCAGTTTCTATTGGCGCATGAATTACCTTATTGAACTAACCAATCAGAATTTCGATAAACCCCGCTTTGAGTTCAGAAAAAATACTGCAAGAATCCAGATGTTTGTGGAGAGTGTACACAGATGTCTGGATGACATGGGAGAGGGCTAAAATAGGCTCTGCCTGCAGCCCAATGTCTGGATGATCATGACTACTCACATGGGAGAGGGTTAAAATAGGCTCTGCCTGCAGCCCAATGTCTGGATGATCATGACTTCTCACATGGGAGAGGGCTAAAATAGGCTCTGCCTGCAGCCCAATGTCTGGATGATCAAGACTTCTCACATGGGAGAGGGCTAAAATAGGCTCTGCCTGCTGCCCAATGTCTGGATGATCATGACTACTCACATGGGAAAGGGCTAAAATAGGCTCTGCCTGCTGCCCAATGTCTGGATGATCAAGACTACTCACATGGGAGAGGGTTAAAATAAGCTCTGCCTACTGCCCAATGTCTGGATGATCATGACTTCTCACATGGGAGAGGGCTAAAATTAAGGCTCTGCCCGCTGCCCAATGTCTGGATGATCATGACTACCCACATGGGAGAGGGTTAAAATAGGTTCTGCCTGCAGCCCAATGTCTGGATGATCATGACTTCTCACATGGGAGAGGGCTAAAATAGGCTCTGCCTGCAGCCCAATGTCTGGATGATCATGACTACTCACATGGGAAAGGGCTAAAATAGGCTCTGCCTGCTGCCCAATGTCTGGATGATCAAGACTACTCACATGGGAGAGGGTTAAAATAGGCTCTGCCTGCTGCCCAATGTCTGGATGATCAAGACTACTCACATGGGAGAGGGCTAAAATAGGCTCTGCCTGCAGCCCAATGTCTGGATGATCAAGACTACTCACATGGGAGAGGGCTAAAATAGGCTCTGCCTGCTGCCCAATGACTGGACGATCAAGACTATTCACATGGGAGAGGGCTAAAATAGGCCCCGTCTGCTACCTAATGCCTTTCACTATTTGTGAATAAAATTATTATAGATTGTAGAGACTACTCACAACTATATGCATGCAGGAAAAGTGTATCAACAAGAAAATGAGCTATATAGAGTCATACTGACATCCACATTGTAGTTAATACTGAGTCATTGTGAGTGATCAGATCCTGTCAATATCCTTCATATTGTGTACTATAATCAGTCTTGTTTAACCCCTATATTCAACTCATGAAACTATGATACAACTATATTCAACTCATGAAACTATGATACAACTATATTCAACTCATGAAACTATGATACAACTATATTCAACTCATGAAACTTCAGTAGATTACTTCTTATCTTTAAATGATAACTGATACTGTGTCGTGATTTATATTGTTCATTTGGTTTTGTAATATTTACATTCACTGAATCTTTACTTCTTTATTAAATTATTTTGAAACTGACATTATCGGTTTCATCTGTGACAATGAATACTTGTTTGTTGCAAACTAGTTCAATCTGGGTTTTTAGTACCACATGTCCGAGTAATCATTACTAAATATGGAGCATCAATCGTCAAAGTCAAAGGGCGAATTAGCTGTTCCATTTAAAGTAACAAATGGGTCAAAGATATGATATTTCAGAACTTAAATCTAGGTCATATTTTCAAAAAATACATAAAAATATAAATATTAACAATAAAATGTCGTTCTTTGTTGTTTTATTGGATGAGGACAGCTAGCAGCAATCTTTGCAGAAAAAAATTTTGAACTTGCTAACATAGATTAAGAATTTTTGCTGCAATGCTTGCTAACTTCATTATCCGATAAACAAAAAAGAAAGCATTTTATTGTATAAATACATGTATGTAAAATTTAATGCATATTGTGTAAAAATGAACAATTCTTTGATAATTAGTTTTATATCATGATCAATGGAGTAAAGAACATACTTTACCAACAATAGAATCATCATATTGAAAAATGATGAATACCAGAATATCTCTATGTAGAAAATCACAAATAAAAGAATTTATCCAACTGCGTGTATATTTGAATTGCAGACACTCCAAAATAAAGCACCTTCACTAAATATCATCAAAGAGACTTAGCATATCTTAAGGCACTGTCATCATTCTTGACATTGCATGATCATTTCAATTGCCCTTCAGGAAATGATATGTGAAAGACATGAGTAAAGAAGCCATTTTTAACCCTTAAATCAGGTTACACTTCTTGAAAGCTATTAATTATTCTATGGTACGTTTTAACTGGTGTCGACTGAGCTGCCAATCTGATCAATATACTGGTACCAGTTACAATCTTAATCTCACAGTACATGACAACTTCTAACTGATTGGGATACTTGGAATTTGAGTGAAGTAAATTCAATATTGCAAATTTGGTGACTTTTTAAAATCTTAGGAAAAATTGTCAACAATTTATGCAAATTTCTAAGGTAATTTTATGCCTGGTGCCATTATAAAGTCTCCCAAATGAAGCACTGGCTGTATAAAAGTGGCTTTTTCTGAGTACTACTATTTTTCTCCCTAATTGACAAAATCCACGCCAATTTTAACTTCATTTGACAAATCTAGATCATAAAGACTTTGATTTTGAAACTTTTTTTAAAAATCCCCCTTTTCCTTCAGTTAAAACTGGTGTCACTTGACCTTGATCCTAGCTTCTGGATCCCAACATCCTCATCATTTTTTATGATCCTAGGTCTCTATCAGTCCCTGTTCTAAAGTTATACAAAGTTTGATAATCAAGGTCAAAGGTCAAGGTCACTGGAGATGCTAGATTGTAGGTCACTACATCATTTTATCATTTCTGAAGATTCCATGTCTCTATCAGTCCCAGTTTTAAAGTTGTACCAGATTTATGTTCAAGGTCAGAGATCAGGGTCACATGACTCACTTGACCTTCATACCAATTTGTAGATCCCATCATCCCTTTAATCATTTCTGAAGATCCCATCTCTTTATCAGAACATAGTTCTTAAGTAATACAAAGTTTATGATCTAAGGTCAAGGTCACTGGAGTCACTTGACCTTAATACTAGTTTGTAGGTTCTATCATCCTCTTATCATTTCTGAAAGTTACATGTCTTTATCAATTTCAGATCTTAAAGTTATATGAGTTTGTATGTTCAAGGTCAGAGGTCAAGGTCACTAGGGTTACTTGACCTTGATACTACTTTGTACATCCCATCATTCTTTTATAATTTCTTAAGACCCCAAATTTATGTTCTAAGGTTGGAGGCAAAGGTCACTGGAGTCACTTAACCTTGATACTAGATTGTATGTCCTGTTGCTACAAGTCCTGGTTTTAAAGTTATACCAATTTTTATGTTCATGGTCAGAGGTCAAGGTCACTGGAATCACTTGACCGTGATACTAATTTGTAGGCCCTGTTATTCTCTTTTCATTTCTGAAGACCCCATGGGCTATATCTATCATATTTGCCAAGTTATACCTGTTGAATTTAGGAATTCATTTTCCAAATAGAGTTCTATGTTCAACCAAACCCCATTTGATCCCCCCAAATTGTATTCTAACCAACTTCAATCTGAAAACAAAAACATTTCTGCAAATATAAATACATTGACCTATCATATCCTTGAATATCTATTACTTTCATCCACTGGTTACAGAGAACAGTGTCGGACAGTTTTGGGTGCAAGAAAGAAGCGAAAGAAGAAGCTGAAGAATAATAAGAACAAGATATGACTATAATCTACTGATTACAAAGTCTCCCAAACAAAGTACTGGCTGTACAAAAGTTCCTTTTTCTGAGTACTACTATTTTCCTCCATGCCAATTTTAACTTCATTTAACAAATCTAGATCACGAAAACTTTGATTTTAAAATTTTTCAAAAAATCCCCTTTTTTCTTCATTAAACTGGTGTCAATTGACCATGATCCTAGTTTGTAGGTTCCAACATCCTCTCGTCATTTTAATGATCCCATGTCTCTACCAGTCCCAGTTCTAAAGTTATACATGTTTTCATAATCAAGATCAAAGGTCAAGGTCAATGAAGATACTAAATTGTAGATCACTACATCATTTATCACTTCTGAAGATTCCATGTCTTTATCAGTCCCAGTTCTAAAGTTATACCAGATTTAAGTTCAAGGTCAAGGTCATTGGAGCCACTTGAACTTGTTACAAATTTGGAGATCCCATCATCCTTTTTTTATTTTTGAAGATCCCATCTCTGAGAAACGGCCCGGACAAAAAAAAGGGGGGGGATAATAATGATAATCACTATAATAAGGTCTTCTGTCTGAAACAGAAGACCTTA
The DNA here is from genome assembly GCF_947568905.1 of Ostrea edulis. Taxonomy (NCBI): domain Eukaryota; kingdom Metazoa; phylum Mollusca; class Bivalvia; order Ostreida; family Ostreidae; genus Ostrea; species Ostrea edulis. Next base: position 107,406,703 of record NC_079164.1, read on the forward strand.
ATGAGAACCGAGCAAAATCAACAAGTCTCCAAACTTTGTTTGGGAGACTTAATTATTTTACACACTACAGTGATGGATCCAAAAAAAAATTCAAAACTCACTATAACAATATCCAGTTAAGTCTCCACATTGGTTACCAAGGGTACGTTTCTGCACAATCTTAGTTTGTCTATACAGCACCTGTGTTAATATTAAAAACTCTTCATCTACAAGTCAGATCATAATACAAAACGTTACTATTTTCACAACTTCTATAACAATATTCGTTTGACATTAGAGACCAGTAAAATAGACATTTACAAAAAGGCTAGAGATTGGATGACAATGGTGTCAGACGAGTGATCACCAGTGCCTGATACAGTTGGTAGAGCATCTGATTAGAGATCCAGAGGGATTCAACTCCTCTGTCAACACTGGTAATAGGGCTGAAATTATGATATACCATGATTTGGTATGGTTCGAATATGGTACAACTCTGATACATGTATTTTTTTGCTAATTTCGGGCAATCTTCATACGGCCATTTACTGTATAGAGGGAAAATAATTTGCAGTGAAAGTATTTGCTATTTTCATGGTGTAGATAGACCAGTGAATTGAAAAAGTCTGATTTTGAAAATCATGTTTTCATATGTACAAGTCCAGGATAATACTAAGTATACATGAATATATGGCACAGTCATGTAGTAATTAACTACACACACTTACAAACATGTTATTCAATTGTTATTGATTGCCATGTTTTCCTTAAATTTAAATCAGCAAATAATGATTTGTATTGATCTTTAAACACCTGTTTATATAGTCAAAGCCAGCTCTTTGATCACTCCAAAAACAAATGACTTCAGAATTTATTTACATATGCATAAGATTACCTATGGAACTGAATACAGTAAAACACAGTCATGGTGAACCTCAAGGGTCAGTGAAAAATAATTCGCTATATATATATATATAACCTAACTTTGTTATATATATCTAACAGTTTATTTTCCTCTCATAGGGAAATAAGTAACACTGCGCAATAAGCGTGAATTTTTAATAAACATGCATGTTTGTTATAATTAAGGCCGGCCATCCTTAAAAAAATGTTTGTTTGGAATTGCGACCTGGGGGGTTTCAGACCCAGGAGGGAGGGAGGGAATTTATTTTATTTTCATTGAAGTTGAATTCAAAATCAATAATAAAAATCACAACATAAAACAATATTAAACAGATTTATTTTTCTGATGTTTTTCTGTTTAATTCGGAACCAATCAATCCGAAAAAAGGTGAAAAAAATGATTTCAAAACTCAAACAAAGGTGATAGCTAAATCTTATCAATAATTTCATCAGTCTATTTTAAAGGATTTCTCTTTGAAAATCTCTGGCCCTTTGACAAGACAATCCATACGGATTGGGAGAACCCCAAATAATTTCTTTAATAAATTCTCACCTCTTTGGAACTGCATGGCATTAGCTGATGCACAGTAAAAGCATAAATCTTTTCTTATGCACTTAGCTCCGTCAGCATAGTATGCAAACTCCATGAGCATTGTGCAATTCAAATACGTCAGATCCACGTAACTCCGGTGGATATTGCCCGTGCCATCTGATAGTGATACGTCAGAGTTTTTCAATTCGCTCTCGATCTCTTTTAAAATATTGCGAAGACTAAAACTGTAAATTATATTGCTGATTTTCACCTCATATATGTGTATTATAGAAACAGATAAAGGAATATATTTGCCTAATCAGCAAGATGCTTTACACTTCGCGCTGACAATTTGGCAGCTTCTGTTTGTCAACGTCAATCTTCGCGTAAATGCTTTATTACAGATTATTACAGATTGCAAGAAAAAAGCGTTTTACTGATCCGACTGATTAAATTAATGTGAATGTCAAACCCGATGTTTAAAAGATGAGTAATTTGTTGATCTAACAAAATTATAAACTATTTATTTTACCGATGGAACCAAAAAAAACAAACAAACATATAAATAATTTGTCAATAAAAAATTTCCAGCGGGGGTGATTTTAATGACAGGGCAGCAATTCCAAATGAACTATAATTTTATTTTGGCCTTAAGCATGAATTTGTTATAAGCATGTTCGTTATAAACGTGAATTTGTTATAAGCATGTTCGTTATAAACGTGAATTTGTTATAAGTATGTTTGTTATGAACGTGAATTTGTTATAAGCATGTTCATTATATGTGTGTTTTACTGTACCTGATAATGCATATTTTTTATTCTTATCGTCAGTTTGTGTATACTGTTGGTTTTTAACTTCATTTATTATGTATCATTTTAAACTTGCATTACAAAATGTCTCTCTAATTTAACATGTCCTAAATCATTTATAACCTGTATCCTGCCAGTGTTACTCGTCTTCGGCTAATACTGTCCATATTCTTCCCTTTTTAGTTTTTTTTTGGGGGGGGGGGGGGGGGGTGTATGCTTCGGATATCAAAAGCCAAATCAGACACTGAATTAGCAGAACAATGTCAACAAATTCACTGCAGAGGGCTGAGTAAATGAGCATGCTTCTTTGTTATTTTTACATTGCTGTGGATCAGAAACAAAATCCAATGGATGGGGTTTGAAATTATTTTTTTTCCACACTTTAGCCAATTATGCATGATTTCAAATGAGTGACAAAATCTACTACTCTATTATAACCCTTTGAGTATTGTTTAGTTCGCAAATACACCTCACAGGTGCAGAATGGGTTACCGTAAGTGAAAAATATTTTAACATGGAGTTGTCATTTTTGCTACTTGATGCGTTAAAACGAAATTGGAGATAACTCCACCATCCTTTTTTCCACAAATCCGTGAATTAATCAAACCATGATCATGTCAAAGGAGAAAAACGTGAAAATTATAACCCGTAAAATTAATCCTCTATGTACACAATTCACCTTCTCTCTCTCTAATCAAAATGGTGGAGACAATAATGCATATGTATGTGAGAATAAAATATCCAAACTGTTACATTATTGTGTGGAAGTATTTGGCTATAACCATGCAGAAACCATTGTAATGTATCATATAGAAAATAGTGCTAATTGTATTGATTGATAGATGTTTTCCGCCACACTCAACAATTTTTCAGTTATCTGATGGCGCCCAGTTTTTTTATTGGTGGAAGAGAGAACCCAGATACAATGTACCTGGGAAGAGACCACCGACCTTCCGAAAGTAAACTGGGAAACTTTCTCACTTACCGGTGCGGGCCGGATTCGAACTGTATAATTGTAATGGGAACCATAACAGATGTGCCTCAAACATTCCATTTATCAATTAAATGCTGTCATTTTTTTTTTAGTAAGTTGTGGTGAAATTAATTTTCGTTAGACACTTACATTACATATGGTAAAAACTTCACTGAAATTTATTTCCTCCAATTATTAGAGAGCCAAATAAGTTAACGTACGTATTATCCAATCAAAATCAACTGAACGTGCATGCACTTCCTGGTCAGTAACTTTCCCCACACCAATCTGTCAAGCATCTCAGTATATACATGTACGTACAATATCATTTTCAAACCAATTCATTGAAAAACAAGAAATTTATGAAAGTTTTTATTTATAAGTATTACCAATCTAATAAAAAAATTTGCACTCGATCATTAAACAATGCCAGTAAAGTGAAGTCTCTCAATATATATACCTAATATAATCATAACTTTCAGACCATATAATTTCATTCATAAACAAATCTGTTATAGAAATATTATCAATCGAAATTCAGCACATGTGCATGTGTGTGGTTGTGAGTTATTTGACCATGATGCACACAAGTTACAAATCTTGATATATAACTACAAGATAAAAAAAAGATTACCATCAAAATGAAGAAATATTTAAGAGTGATCGAGTCTAAAATATGAAGTTGAAAAACAATACATGCATGTGCATGTACACACATGCTAGTATAGATAAGATAAGATAAGATAAGTATATATATATATCAGCACTATCAATCATCTTCCTTTATAGGTTGTTGTAGTATGAACTTATGATATTACACAATACATGTACTTGTAATATTCTCATCTATAAGAGTTATAGTTGTTAAAAAATTAGCCAATCAAAATTTGAGTGCACATGCTTGCACATGTGCCATTTTAATGATACTGATCAGTATATGGTCCAAAAATATATCTGCAACATAAATTTCAATATTATTCGTTGAAATCTAAATAGGTCAAAACTTGATTTTAAATGTTAATAAAGTGCACTGCTACAGCACAATAGATTTGCCTGTCAGATATTTATTCATCATAACAGATGAGTGCATGTGCAGGACACAAAATCAATTGTCAGCTTTGGTGCAACAATGAGTTGTCAATATCATCTGTTGAATTGTTGAAATACCTACAGAAAAGTTATTTTAAGACATACTTTTAATTTTATTAAATTACTTAGATAGATTCTTGTACATGGGATGAATTACTAAACAATTTTGGGGTTGTACAAAGAAATTTCCTACAACTAAAGAGTGACAAATATTTCCACTGGTGATAAAACGATTGCCACCGACAATCGATTGTCGATCGTTTTCGGCTCTTCGATTCAGATTACCGATTCTATTTTTCATAATCGATTGTTGCCTGTACACTAATTAATATCTAATCCGAGATTCATCTGACTGTTAATCCCGCTTTTATATCGAGACATGTGCGGGGGAGAGTCAGAGTGGACTCCACATTGAAAATTGGGAATTCAGCGACACTAGCTAGTGTGTATACTGCACATATCCATAAAACTAAATAGAAATAACTCCAAAAATAATAATAAACATTTATTAACTGCATGTAAATAGTACCGATTATATCGATCATTGATCGATACAGTTCTTCCGATTATGACCAATGATCGATCATGAAATTTTTCCGATTCTTCAACATTATTTTCCACAGCCTTCTTACATTATATAATTTTCACTTGCATCCTAAGTATCTTGTTTCTACAAAAAAATTGGGGTATCAAAAACCATGAAACCTGGTAATTAATACAGGTAACCTGTATTGATTAACAGGTTTCATGTTTTGATAGTTCCTGATTGTGGCATGTAAAAATGTAAAGTTAGTCTTTAATGCAATATAATTTACAAAATGTTGTTGAAATCATTTTTATAGCAAAGAAAGGGAGAAAAATCTTTGGATCAATCAGGGATTGAACCTGGTACCTAGTTAAATGATCTAACCGCTGAGCTAACAGGGCCGACATGTATACGCAGTATAGTAATACATGGTACTATATTATAAGATTTAAACCTATTTCAGAATGAGAAATCATATAAGAACTCTTCATACAGAGGAGATGAAAATATAATTTTAGAAAGCAAGAGGCTGCGGGCAGGCCTTATCAGTCACTTGTCAATGAGTATTAGTTATTGAAAGTATCACTAGTCCTAAGGGCAACGAAATCTAGAAACTAGATGTGTCAGCACAACCCGAATGCCCCTGCCTGCAGTAAAGTCAATGAACCAGAACAAAACTAAAATAGATCTGTAACTCATCAATGTACACCTGCATACAAGAAATTAGTTCAATATCTCCAGGCTTAAAGAAAAAAGGTCCAGAAAACTGGTCGTAACAGTAATTTTTCTACGTTAAAGGGGGACAACTCTAACAAAATAAACGAACCAGAACAAAATTCAACCTCGATCTGTAACTCATCAATATACACATGCATACAAAAAAAAAATCAATTCAATATTTCAAGGCGTTTTGAAAAAAAGTTTTTAAAAATGGGTGTCACAGAAGGATGGACATATATATCAAGGGCAAAACTAGGCTATATGCCCCAGCCACTTTGTGGTGGGGGCATAGAAATATCATCCTCATGAAACTAAAGTACCGAAGCATAGGCGATTGTTTGATAAACTTTGCAATTATATTTGCCCTCAATTTATTAAATTTATTATCAAATTATTATTATATAATAACATTATATAATAAAATATCAAATGTTCAAATTTTTAGAATTTGCTTGATGGTGTACATAATATCAATGAGAAAAAATGTGTCAATATATGTGGGGGCTAAGAAAATCAAACAAAGATTTCAGTTAGAGTTTCCTGCAGTGCATGGTGAATTTTTTTAAAAGTATCTTCCATACATTATCAATTTTAGTATAGAGGTACAGGGGTTTCATTAATTTTAAAGGATGGGGGTACCTCCTGATTCTCAGGAGGTACCCCCAGCCTGAGGGCGAGGGGTCTGGGGGCCGCCTAAGGCCCCCAGTGGGTCCAGGACAACGCCCTGGTGGGGGGTCTAGGGGGGCTTCGCCCCCCAGAAGCTCCTGGGTTTTCAGCATTTGATACTGCTATTTTTTAACTGAATTTTGTGTTAAAAGGGCTTTTTTATCTGTAAAATTGAGGGTTAATATTGGTTGAAACATGATGTTAAACTGTTGTGACATGTTTATTACTTAATAAAAATGCAAATATTTTAAATAAATGATGTTGTAAATATGAAAGTTTTTATTTTCTTTATTCAAAGTTGAATGGAGTGCAGTCTCTTTGACTGATTCATTTTCATATTGTTTTGGTTTTCTGTGGCTACAAGTATTTGCACATGACATCATTTTGCTTAGTATTATGATTTTTGTTCTAGCAACTGAACATGAAATAATTTTCATTTGGTTAATTCAGATCTTTGATTGATTAAAATTTTGCAAATGATTATGACACAAAGTACTGTTTCTTAAGATTCATAATTTTTCAGAAAAGAATTTCATTATTTATTTTTACAATGGACAGTCTATACAAAAAACACTTTCTGTTTTCATAACACAACACCTCTGTTATCGTCTAATTTACAAGAATTTTGTAAAACAGAGTGTCTTTGAAAATAAAATAAATCTGCATCATTTTCATAAATAAAACATACATTTATGAGTTAAAAACACATTGGTAGGTATCGAAACGCTGTATTACGTTAGTGCAACCTCCATTTTTATGGAACTATTTTGTCTTGTCAAATGTATTATTTCACTTTCACTTCGTAACTATGGACTCTACATTAAAAAAAACTAGCGAGATTATAATGATGAAAATCTGACATTGCACAAAGAACAGAAATGTGCCTTTCTGTTGGAGTCAAAGACGTCATTTTGTCCGAGCGATATCATGTGTTTAGTCGAACTATTTATCAGACGATAACAGAGGTGAAAGTGAAGCTTGTGTAGCGCGCCCTCTGGTGAGAGAATGCGGAAAAAGCTGTCGAAATGATGCGGACCTCGAAGAGAGCACCAAAACAAACTCGATCAACCGAACGCAACGAATAGAAAGTTTTCAAGCCAATTTTAAGGCTTTTATGAAGAAACTTACGATTAAAAATATTTTACAATTTTTTTTTTTTGCAAACGATTTTTTCTGCCGGTACTTAATGCAATTGTAGGCGGGTAAAAGTACCGGGTACCGGCTCTTAATGAAAGCACTGGAGGTACCATGAAATTCCTGTCACTTCTGTCCATAGCGAAAATATTGTTAAAAGACCCAGATTAAAACAAGCACTGGTTTGTTCACTCATAGATTAAAGAAAATGGATCAGTATGGAAATGAGTGAATCAATTTAGACTAGTGTTGACATTTATCAGGTGTTGACTCTCCGTATTTGTCGAAAGTTCATTGACTCATTAAATTTATAAAACACAACGGTAAAGATATCAAATCTTTATCTATTCATTAAGATATCATTTAATCTGAATGGATAATATGTATTACGGTGTGACCATGTTTGAGGGCAAAGCAAAGAGTATCTATATATCCAAAACAAGACAAAAAACAACCCGAAGTTAGCACGAGGACAGAGCTTTATCAAAGCATCCTAATTTTGGACATTTGATCCGCCTATACATTGAACGTGGGAAATATCACGCAATTGATGTAAACAGTATATTGTGACGTCATAATCGAGGAGTGATTATATATGATTAAGAAAATAAGATTTACATGCTTTTACGGATTTTATGTAACATCTCAGAACGAAGTGAACTAGGGTAGACGAGATTCAAAATGGAGAAATACATTTCCACGCACTAATATTCGAATCAATGCCATTAGGACCAAAATTTTCAAGTTCCATAGGTATGGTTTAATTTTTCATTAGTTTTCTATATTTTCCTTTTAAACATGTATATATGTGTTACCTATAGGGAGAGCTCCGCTCTCATGGCCCTTTGGTCGTGAGAGGGCTTCACCCTCTATTATATAGTATACATGTACTTTATTTAATGCAACCGTTAAATGGAAGTTCAAACTAGGCCTATTGATCATTAAATCGATTGTATGCTGCCAATACAATTCGATAATCGACTGTAACTTTGGTTCTATTTTGCAACACTAGTCAATGTTGGGTATCAAGACAATGAAAGCCGCTCTATTTTCACACAATTTAGTAGGACTACTACACTAAAACTTTTGGTCTCTTTCAGTTCAAGCTCAAGAGAGAAATTAGCGGCTAATAGCTGACACCAATATACATCAAATTTCAGTATGAATGATACAATACCTCAAAAACAGCGATCACAAAGCAGCCGAGTGTCCTGTTAAGCTGTTAGTGCTCAACGTCAACGCACTTAATGAGCCTGGTGTAAACAAATATCCACATTATGTAATACTTCAGTACCGGGTTTCAGATGGAAGAAAACAACACACTAAAAGACGTATATAATAAATGGTACTTCTTTTTCTTTCTTTCGTTATGTCGCTACTTTCTTTGTAAATCAGTTTTTCTCTAGCGTGTTAGACCGAACACTCCTCACAATATTATGAATACAACAAGCAAAAAGCCTAAACCGGAAACGGCCTATGCGGATAATAAAAGTCTAATAGAATTACGGTAAGAATCCGTTTTTCTTTACATTTCGAAAACAAATCAAATAAGCTCCACCATAAAAGTTTCCTCATATATTTCATACAAAATGTCTCTTTCAGTTAATTTCATTCTAATCTTTTATAGGCATAGTCGCCGAATCTTTGCAGTTAATCAAAAAGTATGGTGGCTTAGAATATTGAAAGTAGAGGATGTGTGCAGTATTTTGAAAAGTTTCATATCTACTTCATTTAGTGAAAAAAAAAAAAAAAAAAAAAAAAATACAGTTTTAGTATAAAATAATCTGGGGGAAAACTTATTGAGAGAGAAAAAAATTAATGTTGTCTATAGATAGCTGAGAAAGATAACATTACACAGTAAAATATCTGAGGAGTACATATGCTACAAAAACAACTTAAACCATGTAAAGCAGCAAGACCGGATAACCTTCAATTCCTCGATACACAAGAGCTTGTTCTGCGTATGATCAGTTTTTAAATCGAGGCAGGTTACTGACAAACGAGTTGATGTTACAGTCTCGTTTAAACAGATTAAACAGTCTCGTTTAAAGTCAACATTTCGCAAATTCTATGGTCGTTATAACGATCTAGTTTGCCAATACAACCTATCATTGGGTCAAATGCTGTCTGACGTGATTCATACCGATTGTTAGACCGTTCTTTGTACAATGATTTTGACTACGGATTACTCCGTTTACCTGATCAAGACATAGGGCTCACAGCGTGTGTGACCGGTTGACAGGGGATGGTTTCTCCTCCTAGGCACCTGATCCCACCTCTGGTGTGTCCATGGATCCATGTTTAACTCTCTATTTATATTCCTTATGGGAACTATATGAGATTGATCATTGTTCGTTATTTTCACCTTTTATGAGATAGGCGACACACCATCAACATAAAGAACAGCGAACATCTGTCCGATTTTCAAGAAAGAAAAACGATATGATGCAATCAATTTAAGCCTGTATCGCAAACATTAATCCGAGATTCCTCTGACTCTTACCCCCGCTTTTATATTTGACATGTGCGGGGGAGAACATATATAGCGACCAGTCACATTCACCATCAAAAACATACTACGATTTGTTCACAGTTTGTCAACTAAATTAGTTCATAACGTTCAGTATGGTATAATAACTATTGCATGCAACCGAAAGTAAAATAGAATTGATTGATTGATTTGTTTTCCGCCATACTCATCAATTTTTCAGGTATCTGGTGGCGCCCAGTTTTTATTGGTGGAAGAGAGAATCCAGATACAATGTACCTGGGAAGAGACCACCGACCTTCCAAAAGTAAAACTGGGAAACTTTCTCACTTACCGGCGCGAGCGGGATTCGAACCCGCGCCGACCAGAGGTGAGAGGCCGTGTGATTTTGAGCGCGATAGGAAATTGTAACCCTTTGAAAAACCATTGTCAACCTAGCTCGGCTTTGCCTCCGTCGACAATGGTTTCTCGAGTTGACAATTTATACATAATGCTTTCATGTCGAATTCTTCGTTGACTTGTCAGATGATTAAGTTGATTTGCCAAATCGTTATACAGGTTCCAACTTGTCAGAAAATCTTTGAATGACATAAATTGTGCATTTTTATGTAAATTTGTTGAAACTTTACAACCTTGTTCAACTAACAATCTGACATAGCGACATAAAGATCTGAAAAGTTTACTTAATTATCTGACAAGTAGTGACAGAAATATGCCATCATAGTTAGAAGTAATATTACAAGATTTTTCTCAGAATTCTTAGACAATTGTGTGTTTTTTTCATAATTATCAGCTTTTTAAATTTCATCAAATTAAATACGTAGGCATCCACCATGTACCATATTCAGAACACACGGATTTTTCCCCCTTCTATATATCATATCTCATATAGTTATCTTTTAACAGTAACTTAAACACACATACACACACACACACAAAAGAAAGCAAAAATCATTTTAAAGTGACAACTTTTAAAAATTGACCTGAAGGTACTAGGCGGAGAAACAGTGCTATCGTTCACAGTTCTTCAGGCATTCATTATATTCAAATGTATTTTTTCAGAGAGAGAGAGAGAGAGAGAGAGAGAGAAGCACTAAGTTCCAACAACACCCGACACCTAGAAGTTTAGGATCTACAACGTGGATGCTCTACTTCATGCGCGCATCAAATCCCGTCCCGTATTGAGAGAAATGATTGAATTGAAGAACGCAGTAATTCATTTGATGAGAGTAATAATTGATTTGATGCGGGCATTAATTCGAATAATTGATGTGAACAATAATTGAATTGATGATCTCTTCAAATAATTAAAGATATCTTCGATTATTTGAGTTTATGTTAATTTGGCGCCCCATAAATACAAAATTCATACAATCTGTGTCGTTGGTCATTTTAGTGATTTGTATATATATATATATATATATATTCTGTCACGTACACCTTTAAACGACCTACAGTACTAATACTCATAAACAATTTTATTTGCAGGCACAATACATTAGACGTACAGTATGTATCAAATCAAAGGACTTTTTGTTACAATTCATGAACTTTAAATCATTGGAGTTTTCTTCAGTCTGGCACTTCATCAGTTAATCCAAAATATCATGCACGCCATTCGAAAGGTTATTAGAAAGGTTGTTAGATCGACAACAAACGTATTCCCATTATTTAGCCCACTCTGCGTGATTTAGACTTTTGTAAACACCGAGATCGTTAACGTCTGCGTATTTATAAAAAGCATGAATTAAAGCACTGTTTTTGTATCTCAAAAAATCTCAGTGATATATTGTGCCGTTTTAGGCACATAAAGCCTTATTTCTTTCTTTGCGAGATATTTCTCCCAATCCTTTCTCCCCAAACTGATGGAAACGAAAATAGAAAGAGCCATGTACTAGCACGTCATATCCCTTCTTCCCAGTTTTGAACACCCCCACCCCTCCCACTCATTTATATACAGGGTATAGAATATGATAGCTGTGATTTTATCAAAACTTGGACATAGAATAAATAGCTTTTACATGCAAATCTTTATTTGTCAGGTTAGACCACAGCTGAAGTGAGTGTAGACAAGATGTCGTTTGTGTACAGTTTACGGTACCATACGTTATCAACGCTTACAGTGTAGGCAGTGGCGGATTCCCCCCCCCCCCCTAAAATCGTGGGATTTTGTTTAGAAAAATGTACTAACCGATAAAAGAAGCAATAATTTCATCCACTCCCGGAGAAATAAATAACAAAATCTTTTTTTTTCTTCTTGAAATACTGTATTGGGAGAACTTAATTTTTTCCAAAAACCCTTAAAATTTGCGTCAGTTTTATTAATTTCACCTTCTAAAAAATGATAGAAAATAGTACAAATGACTAAATAGGCGATATATTTCATGCTCTATAAAACCTGTAAAATCCAGGAGCTTCCGGGAAGCCCCCTGGGCCCCCGCCAGGGTTTCGCCCTGGATCCACTGGGAGCATCAAGGCGGCCCCCAGACCCTCTGCCTCATAAAGTAGCGCCCCCGGTAACCACAATTCCTGGATCCGCCCCTGGTAGGCCTCTCTGTGCCGAGTGATCAAGACTGCCAAAGTAAATAACCTAAATAAAAATACTGCTCCTTGAATGTACCTGAAACGGATGGCAATGTTTAAATATATTTAGTAAACCAGAAGTGATAAAAGAACTAGATAAGTTACACGAGGAATATATTTTGGTTCCAGCTGACAAAGATCGTAACAGCATTGCCTTTGTAAGGCTCATTATCACAACTGTAATTGAAACGAACTTGGCATTAATTCCACTTTTGGTAATCGTACTAAAACTCCAACTACCCTTTCAAAACATGAAATTCTTCAAAGCCATGCTTCAGTTTTAGACACATTTAATATCCCCGTCAATGGGTTGGATGAACATGAGTTACCGTACCTATACTGGATTCCTAAACTTTATAAAAACCCTTACAAAGATACATTGCTGAATACAGTAAATGTTCTACCAAGCCCCTATCTTATAGCTTCTTATGAAAACATTAACAGCTGTGATGGAGAAACTTTAAACGTACTGTGCCACTACATATGCCAGAACTGGTGTAAATCGAATGTGGATTCTAAAAAATTCTAAAGAACTTAAAGTAAATTGAAATCGCAACGCTTTTCTCAAATCAACAACATCAAAACGTATGACTTTTCAACACTTTACACGACCATTATTCACGATGAATTAAAGACCAGACTTTTTTTTTTTTTTTTTTTTACATCTTATACAGTTGCCTTTTCAACAAAAATGGAAAACGGAAATATTCATATCCAGTGATGAGCAGCCCCAAAACATTACTATGTTAAACACCATTCTGATTCCACGCGCACAAGTACACTGAAGTTGAAATAAAAAATATGGAGTTCTTCATTGACAATATCTTCGTAGTCATGGTGATCATATCTTCCAACAGTCTGTTGGAATTACCATGGGCACGAATTGTGCTCCTTTGTTAACTTACCTGTTTTTATATTCTTAGAAAGCAGAATGTACTAAAAAAGAATTCTACGTGAGAAGAAAAAATCTCTTTCTGTGGTTTTAAATGCGACATTTAGATATATCGATGACGTTTTATCTATTAACAATATTATTTTTCATTTAGATGTCGATTCGATATATCCCTGTGAACTCGGAATACGAGACACCTCAGAGTCGTCCACTTCTGCTTCATACTTAGATATTTTATTGAAAATAGATATTAACGGCAAACTAACAACTCAACTGTATGACAAACAGGATGATTTCAGCTTCTCCATCGCCAACTTCCCCAATATTTATGTAGCAATATTCCAGTATCATGTTTATATTGCTCATCCGATTCGATACGCAGGGGCTTGTTCTACGTATGATTAGTTTTTAGCTCACCTGAGCTGAAAGCTCAAGTGAGCTTTTCTGATCGCCTGTTGTTCGTCGTCTCCCCGTCCGTCTGTCTGTAAACCTTTTACATTTGACTTCTTCTCTAGAACCACTGGACCAATTATAACCAAACTTGGCCAAAAAGTATCCTTGGGCGAAGGGCTTTCAAGTTTGTTCAAATGAAGGGCCATGCCCCCTCCAGAGGGGAGATAATCACAAAAATTCAAAAATAGGGTGGGTTCATTTAAAATCTTCTTCTCAAGAACCACTGGACCAGAAGAGCTGAAATTTACATGAATGCTTCCTTACATATTGATTCAAGTTTGTTAAAATCATGGCCCAAGGGGTTGGATGGGGCCATAGTAGGGGATCAAAAGTTTACATACAAATATATTGGGAAAATCATTAAATATATTCTTCTCAAGAACCACTGGGCCAGAAAAGTTTACATTTTTATAAAGCTTCCTGACATAGTGCAGATTCAAGTTTGTTAAAATGATGGTCCCCGGGGGTTGCATGGGGCCACAATATGGGATCAAAGTTTTACATACAAATACATATGAAAAATCTTTAAAGATCTTCTTCTCAAGAATCACTAAGCCAGAAAAGTTGAGAATTACATGAAAGCTTCCTGACATAGTGCAGATTCAAGTTTGTTAAAATAAAAAGCTACTGGGCCAGGAAAGTAGAAATTTACATGACAGCTTCCTGGCATGGTGCAAATTCACGTTTGTTGAAATCATGGCCCTCGGGGGTAAGATGAGACGACAATAGGGGATCAAAGTTTTACATATAGAGAAAATCTTGAAAAATCTTCTTCTCAAGAACCACTGAGCCAGAAAGCTGATTTTTACATGAAAGCTTCCTGACATAGTGCAGATTCAAGTCTGTTAAACTCATTACCCCTAGAGCTTGGATGGAGCCACAATAGGGGATCAAAGTTTTACATAACTAATAAATAGAAAAAAGTCTTTAAAAATGTTCTCCTTAAGAACCATTAGGCAAAAGAAATTTACACTTGTACGAAAGCTTCCTGGCATAGTGCAGATCCACATTTGTAAAAATCATGGCCCCCGAGGGGATCAAAGTTTTACATACAAATATATAGGGAAAATCTTGAAAATTCTTCTCAAGAACCACTAAGCCAGAAAAGCTGAGATTTATGTATATGAAAGCTTCCTGACGTCGTGTAGATTCAAGTTTGTTAAAATCATGACCCTCGAGGGTAGGATGGGGCCACAATAGGGGATCAAAGTTTTATATACAAATATATAGGGAAAATCTTGAAAAATCTTCTCAAGAACCACTAAGCCAGAAAAGCTGAGATTTAAATGAAAGCTTCCTGACATAGTGCAGATTCAGTTTTGTAAAAATCATTACCTCTGGGAGTAGGTTGGAGCCACAATAGGGATAAAAGTTTTACATGCGAATATACAGGAAAACTCATTGAATATGAGCCAAGGTGACTCAGGTGAGCGACGTGGCCCATGGGCCTCTTGTTTAATCGAGGCAGGTTATTGACAAACAAGTTGATGGTGTGGGGGTTTCAACAGTCTCATTTAAAGTCAGCATTCCAGTTTGCCAACACAACTTATCATTGGGTCAAATGCTGTCTGACTTGTTTCACACCGATTGTTAGGCCGTTCTTGGCATAGTGGTTTTGACTACGGATAACTCCGTTTACCTGACCAAGATATAGGGCTTACGGCGTTTGTGACCGGTCGACAGGGGGCGCTTACCCCTCCAAGGCATCTGACCCTACCACTGGTTTATCCAGGGGCCCATGTTTGTCCAACTCTCTGTTTTGTATTGCTTATAGGAGTTATGAGATTGATCACTGTTCGTTATTTTCACCTTTCATGCATATTATTTTGTCATGAAACAATCTAATTAAAATTAGATCTTCCATCCGCTCCCCAGTTTTCGATCCACGTATCGAAAACTGGGGAGCGGATGGAAGATCTAATTTTAATTAGATTGGTCATGAAACATTTCCTCCTCATCTTATGTTATTCAACCAAGGTAAAAGGAATTAGATTATACCAGGCGATGGGAAATATAAAAAGAACTTGATACCTTGTCAGAATGGATAAAAGGTGTATTTCGTATAAGATGAATATCAAAATCTGGTATTAGACACGTTAAACAAAGGTGCGTACCTTTTGATTCTAGTAAATGAAAAGTGGTAAAAGAATTAGATAGGTTACATGAGGAATATATATTGGTTCCAACAAAGCTTGGAACAACACTGTCTTTCTAATAAGGTTCATTGTTAAAATTGTCTTTCAAACGAACCTGGCTTTAGTTCCACGTTTGGTAATCTAACTTACACTCCAAGTTTCCTTTCCAAAGACGGAATTCTTCAAAGTTAAACACATATCCCACTAAATAGAATGAATGAATAGGAATGACCGTACCTTATTAGATTCCAAAACTACAACAAAAAAAAACATTACAAAGAGAGAGAGATATTGCAGGGTCCAGTAAATGTCCTACCAAGCCCCTATCTTTACTCCCCACGAAAATATTAATTGCTGTGAATAGAAACGTTTGACATATTGTGCTACAAGATATGCAAGAAATCATGTAAATCAAAATAAGGATTCTTTAAAATTCCAACAAACTTTCAAAAGATTTGAAATAGCAAAACTTTTCCCAAATCAACACTTTACACGACCACTCTTCACTACGGGCTTTGTTACAACTGTTTCGTCAATAAGATGGGATACAGAAATATTCATATCTTGTGCTTAGACATCCCCCAAATCGCCAATCTGATTCTACGCACCGCAAGTACTCCAAATTGGTCGATATTAAAAGGATGCTGGAGTTCCTCGTTGACGATATTTACGTATTCTTTAGTGATCAGATCTTCCAACAGTTTTTTGAAATTCTCATGGGCACAAATTGTGCTTCATCATTAACTGACCTGTTTTTGTATTCTTATGAGACAGACGACCTTCTGCTGTATTTTTACATATACACTGTATGTGTAAATTTACCTAGGTATTTAATTCTTGTCGTATGAACTGATTTACTTATATGCAAATCCTGCACACCTAAGTAAATTTTCACCTTGTCAGTGGTAGGTGCAAATACTCTTTTGCACATATGTTGTAGCAAATTTTCTACTACCCTGTGTATTTCTGTCCTGTGAACGCACAGTAAATTTCTTTGCGTGTGCATTTTTAATCATCCCTTATTTTAACCATTGTCAGGGTCTTGTGCGACTTGGCGGAAAGTTATCAAGCATTGAAAATGGCAGGAAAATGAAAAGGGAGTAAAACTTGTGGATCTGCATGGTATGATGTGGAGACTCTTGCTTTGATATTTATTTGGGACGATTATATAGAGGAACAAATGGAAGACCCCAAGGTTAACAACGGGTCTATATACAGAATTGGTGGGAAAGGGTTCAAAAGAACTCCTGAACAATGCAAGGTGTGAATCCATTCTTTAAAGAGAATGTACAGGGAGTCCAAAGTCAAGCTTAAAAAAAGTGAAAAAGGAATGAAAACTTGTATATTTTTTGATGAGCTTGATCACAATAGTTTTTTTTTTTTTTTTTTGCATTCAACGGAACCTCTACAGTCTGTAGGGCAGGTGCCATAGCACTTTCTAGCTTCTGAAAAAGTTTAAAGAAAGTGTCCTTTCTCTTATGAAAGTTCTCGTACCAGTCATTGTCATCAAAGCCCGTGAGGATGGAACATCATATCATCCTGCGCTTTGATAGTACGGAAATGTCTGTTTTCTATGAAAACTGACTAGTCTGAATCGATCCACCTCTATTTTACAAATGAGTTTTACCAGGATTTACTTACAGTATCTAAACTTTGTCTGAACGCTTAGCAAATATACTTTTACTTATGTGAGTATAATTACTTGTGTGTTTTACATACACAAGTAAATTTTTGTCGTATGAATGGGGAAGTAAAAACGAGTTAATGTATACGGGGGCCTTCGATTCAAATGCATGCTTGTACATCCACAGAATTCCATTGTTAGAAAATCTTTTAAAAATAGAGAAGAAAATGTTCAAATTTCATTATTTATTAATAAAACAGTAAACAAATCAGTTTAATAACCAAATCTTATGTACATTATAATACAAGTAGCATGAAAAAAATTAACAAGGTACACATTTATATAGACTGTACAGTATAAAATATCCATAACGATAAATATCACCTTCTCAAACGTCCTGAACATTTACTGAAATGCAAAGAAGTTAAATTGATTTGGTGAACAATATATCAAAATGCAGATATGCTGTCAATATGGCTTTCAAAGAAGCAGCTATAAATAGGTCACCTTTAATGTGTGGAAACTGTGTTTAATACGTGATTCTTCATGTACAGAGATAAATAAATCTTGGACAAAAAACTAGTCACAACACTACAAAGATTAAAGATATTATAGTTTTAATAAAAACCTTCACTTTCTTCACCTTACGGTATTCAATGAGATTCTCACACACCTCTGTCATTGTTTTGACTACACTTTGAATTTAGGTTCTTGCATTCATTCATGTAAGTTTCTTTAATCTTATTTTCTACAATGGCGGTGATTTGCAAAATAAATGCCACATCCCACTTTTTCTGATTAGGTTGTTAAAGGCGTAAATAGAACACATCCAAGCATTGCACATAAAAAAAATGTAAAAACATGAAGTTTTGGTACTTCATAGCCCTCCCAGTACTTTGACAACCTGAAACATACAAATCTACTTCAATGTCAACGATACAATGAAATGGGCAATACATTAAGAATGTTCTGTTATAGTGAAAGTTCTGGGCCTTTTGGTAGTTTGCGTATCACTACTACAGACACATAGTCATGTCCTGTAATCAGCACAGGGTTCATGTCCAGTAATTAACATAGTGTTCATGTCCAGTAATTAACACACAGTGTTCATGTCCTTGTAATCCTCCAGTTGATGCTGGTAGTTTTTTTGGACTTGAGACACGGTGCTGGTCTTCTGACGCAGAGTTGGAACTAAAAAAAAAATATAGAAAATTCATAGGTGGCATAAAAAGAATTTATTTTCATACCTAATCACCGAAATGGCAGAAAATACTATGAATGTACTGTAGGTGTTTTTTTCCATATGGTACATATTTCCACAATGTCTGTTACCTTTAAGGACATACACAATGTTTCTCAATGATATATAATTTTTTATGACATTTCACATATCAATTCACTTGCATCCTATCTCATTTCTACAAAAATTGACATTGAAAATAGATGTTTAAAGACTACATGTTCGCATTCATTGTGAATAAAGAGTAGAAACATGAAAAAAGTCTTGTAGTGTTATTTGTACTTGTATGTGATAATCGATTTCCATCAACATTCATCATATTTAGGGGGGGGGGGGTTCTTGATAAAAACTGTGATTTTAGTTTTTTATCAGACATTGAACTTTTGTTCTTGCCCCTAAAGGAACAAGAGCATTGCCAATAACACAAAATATGCCTGTAATGCATAATATCTTAACTTATTTAAAAATTGAACAGCACTTTTGAGCTGTTCATGGTCAATATGAACAGATTTGGATTTGAGGCAAATTCTGTGAGTCGTGCTAGCGATTCACAGAGAATTTCTGTGTTCAATTCTTCTATTTATATTCATTTACTATTAAATCACAGGTTGTTTGTAAACATCGCTTTTATAAGTCATGAAATATTTTGTTGCATAAAATGAACTCCTAAGATCTGCCTATGTCACAGTCCTATTGTGACATACGTCAAAACATAGACATGATGTCACACTTTGTCTCATCCTGCCTTTTATTAACATTGCATGGTGCACTGTATTTTGTTTGGAGCTAGGAGATCACAAGATTGGGATGATAATCCATATAAGTTCACAATCTTAATCCGAGGTGTGACTGTGAGATATTTGTTACACGTTTTATTTTTTCAAACTATTACACTCTTTCAGTCGCGTGCTTTTAAACTAGTTCATAATCCATTCATAGTCAATATAAATGGATTGTGTTGCATGCTGAAATTGGTTGGTTCATAGAGGAAAATGCGATTTGTAATATAAATATATATTGATGAACATGAAACCTATTTTATTCATAATGTATTTAATTTTTAAAAATATCAAACCCAAAGTAAAAGTCTGATCAATTAAACAAACAATAAACTAGAGATCTCCCAGCTCCCCAAATTGGATGTGCTCCAAATGAAACCTCCCCTTAATGTACTGCATGGTATGGAGGAGAAAGCATGAGCAGGAACAGAGCCATTATGTACTCCGATAAACCACACAGGAGAAGTGTTCATAAACTATTTTACATCCTGCACCTCTAAGATCCACTACAACTTTAAGATAACAATTGGATCCTCCTGTCCTTACAATATGCACAACTGCAAATTGCATTGAAATATTGTAAAAAATGTCAATCAAGTTGGATGAGCCATATAGGAGAAGAAGCATTCACAAGCTATTTTAACACCCTCCACCCCTTTTGGATCCACAATAACTTTTGGGAAAATAATTGGATCCTCCTGTCCCTACAATATGCACATCTGCAAATTGCATTGAAGTATTGTACAAAATGTTAAGTCTATCGGATAAGCCATATCAGAGGAGAAGTGTTCACAAGCTATTTTACATCCTCCACCCCTCTTGGATCCACTTTTAGGAAAATAATTGGATCCTCCTGTCCTACCAATATGCACATCTACGAATGGCAATGAAGCATTGTACAAAGTTTCAAGTCTATCCGACAAGCCATATAGGAGGAGAAGCGTTCACAAGATTTTGTGACAGACTGACGGACAGAAAATACAAAAACAATATGTCTTCCCCTCCTTTTCAAAATCCCTTTAAGCTAATAATTTTTAAGTATCTCAACACTATGAACCAATATACATGTACTAAACAACAGTATAACAAAAATTAAAGTTTTGAACTGAAACAAAATCTAAAGTTTCAAATGGCCACAACTTTGAAAATAGAAGACTAAATCCCTTGAAACTTAATATAATAGAGTATGCTTTATTATAAATCGATTCAAAAGCCATGGCGACAATACTGAACTTCAGATTACTCCAAAAAGTATTAACACTCGACTTTCTGCAGGACCATTAGAAAAAAAAGAGTTGTACACATACAAAGCTGTTTTGGAGAGAAACATTATGAACTGCTCCATATAACAACACATATTCTACAGGGTTTTCATACTCAATCATTTGGGAATAGAAGACCTTTTCTCCCCCCAATCCTATTTCAGTCTTTTTATCTTACACACACCATACCATACTATCTAACATGCAATTGTTTACAGACAAGAATGACATACAGAAACTCAAGTGACTGCAATAGATCACATTGGCCTAGGGCCTAGTGCATTAAAAAAACTTTCAGATAAATGTGATTTACCATATCCCATTCCTTGTAGGAAGAGACGGAATGCTTCACAGACTTTGCCAGGTTGTTCTTCCAAAGGCATGCCTCCACAATCCTGAATCTTTAAAATGAAATATTATTTAATTAATTCATATACATGTAATATGTCAAGAACACAAGAGAAAAGAACATTAAACTGTAGTCTTGTTAAAACAAAATATTTAATTCCTTGTTGAAACATTTTCTTTTACAATTACTTTTAAAATTTCTTGATGAAACATTTTCTTTTACAATTACTTAATTCCTTGATGAAACATTTTCTTTTACAATTACTTAATTCATTGATGAAACATTTCTCTAAAATTACTTTGAGAAAATCTGTCTTCTCTGGATCCAAATTTCCGTTAAATTCAACAACATCGTCCAGATGAGGAGAATCATCACCAACAACCAAAAGAGTTTGGCACCTACAAGTACAATCAAAGTACTGAAAGTACCGAAAAACATTCTACAAGTACAAAAAGGTTGTTTTTTCATAAATATAAAACATTGATTCTCTAGCGGGGACTTCTTAAGAGTCTCAAGAGTCAAGACTACATGTATTTAAACTGATCAGTTTAACAGTGAAATAAAGGATCCTGATGACTAAGAGCATATCTAAACTGCAGTGTTCCACACTGATTATGGTCACTATAATAATGCTGTGTGACAGTGATATGTACTGTAGAGTTTTTGTTCCAATTCTTCTCACTGGATCCAGTTCTCGCTCTATCCCCAGACTGGTCCTCCTAAAGAATAAACAAATGTACTGATCAATCTTATGTACTGTTCAAAAATACCACATCTACAAATAATTTCTCCATGCTATTTTTAGGTCATGATCTATGGGCTTACAAGATCTAAAATTAACTAAAAAGAAACCAGAGGACACGGAGCATGCGATTCCGTGTGAAAACCTCACAGCCACCGCCTGCCATCGTACAGAAGTTACACAGAAAGGTAGATATGGACAGGTTACAGGCTCCATGAGATCATCACAGGCCAAATGTAAACAAGGATTTATACATGTAATAGGTAAACCTCATTCCTTACGATAGGCAAACCTCATCACTTACAATAGACAAACCTCATCACTTACAATAGGCAAACCTCATCACTTACAACATACAAACATCATCACTTACAATAGACAAACCTCATCACTTACAATAGACAAGACAAACCTCATCACTTACGATAGACAAACCTCATCACTTACAATAGACAAACCTCATCACTGCATCACTTACAATAGACAAACCTCATCACTTACAATAGACAAACCTCATCACTTACGATAGGCAAACCTCATCACTTACAATAGACAAACCTCATCACTTACAACATACAAACATCATCACTTACAATAGACAAACCTCATCACTTACAATAGACAAACCTCATCACTTACGATAGACAAACCTCATCACTTACGATAGACAAACCTCATCACTGCATCACTTACAATAGACAAACCTCATCACTTACAATAGACAAACCTCATCACTTACGATAGGCAAACCTCATCACTTACAATAGACAAACCTCATCACTTACAATAGACAAACCTCATCACTTACAATAGACAAACCTCATCACTTATGATAGGCAAACCTCATCACTTACAATAGACAAACCTCATCACTTACAATAGACAAACCTCATCACTTACAACATACAAACATCATCACTTACAACATACAAACCTCATCACTGCATCACTTACAATAGACAAACCTCATCACTTACAATAGACAAACCTCATCACTTACGATAGACAAACCTCATCACTGCATCACTTACAATAGACAAACCTCATCACTTACAATAGACAAACCTCATCACTTACGCTAGGTATGATTCAATGAACAGAGATAGGTTTTGAAGGTTAATGCTTTTGCTGTATTCCTTGTAGACTGTTGTTAAATCGTAGTTCTCCCACTGGGTTTTCTGAAAGACAACACCATCATTGAAGTAGGTGCAAATTAGGCACAGTTTCAGAAATGTCTAGATTTAGGAGATGCCTATTTTGCATCATTGTTGGAACCACGGGTTTACTCTCTCTTACACTGCATTCAATGAATGATTTCCATGGGTTCTGATAATGATTGTGCATAGAGTTATAGTGAAAAGTAGTGTGAGTTTGTTGCCTTCTGTTATAAACTAACTAGATATGTTGGAGCAAAATTAGTGCCCAGCCAAGGGCCATGACTCAGCAAAAAGTTACCTGACCAGGCCCTAATAGTACTTGACCTCTATTCTTATGATATACCTGTATCCCAACTTTCAAAGCAGAATGTCCATGTATTATTGAGATAATGAGTGGAAACTGAATTGTTTTTCAGAGTTAAAGTGGTTTAACTTTTCAAAAATTATTCAACCAGAACCAAATATGAACTTGATCAGCTTATTTTTAGAATTCCACATTCCAATTCAAAAGGTCCATGTACAACTGAGAAAATTAGCAGAATCTGTTAATTATTTGAAATTTTCTATCCAAGGGCATAACTAACCCCCACCCCCCCAAAAAAAAGAAAGAAAAAAAGACCTGATGTGATCCAATGAGTAACTCGTCTAAATATTTTCAATAAATCATGTTATACCTATATCCCAAATTTCAATTGAAAATGTCTATGTATGACCGAGATAATGAATAAAAAAACTGAATTGTTTGAAATTTTAAAGTGGAAGAAGCAAATATCAATCGACCTATATACAAACTTGACTAGCATATTTTTAAAATGTATTTATATCCTACATATCAATTAAAAATGTATTTATATCCTAATATCAATTAAAAATGTCAATGTATGACCGAGAAAATGAACAGAAACTGTTAATTGTTTATAAAATTATCTTAGCCGAAGGAGCTCAAACAAACATGTCAAAAATTGTCTGACCAAAACCATGACTTGACCTGCATTATATTTTCATAGCATCTATATCCTGAATTTCAATTCAAAATGTCCATATGTGACTGAGACAATGAACAGAAACTATGAATTGTTTGAAAGTTTTCTAAGTCCAACGGACACAACTCTGTCAAAAATTACAGAACCAGATTTATAAAATCTGACATGGATATTCTCATAATGAATCTATATACCAAATTTCAGTTGAATATATGCATCCATAGCACAGACTGAATTATAACAGAAAAAGGTAATGCTGTATGCCACCATGGTAAAAAAATAACAATGTTGCTTTGCTATTTCAGTTTCTTTTTTCTGATCTCCAATATCTATACAAACGCAAGGCATGGAGATGTTTTCTAATTCAGCAGAGTCACACTTACAGATCCAAACCAATGCCAAAGAAGGTAGTCCTCCGTGAAGGTCGTCATGTTTCCGCGCCAAAGATACCAAGAGTTCAGCTGAAAAATAAAGGGAGACCCATGAGTCACAGAGCTTACTTCCAAGTCACACTCTCCAAACTTGAGAAACAATATTTAACTGTGTCCTTCTCTTGGTACCTTAATTTGTTTACATCATAATCATCAAAGTACTGATATAATACCTGGCAAACATATAGTCTTGTTCTTCATGACTGAACTACAACTGTAGAGCTAATTACACTATTATCAGTAAACTTGAGATTTTTATCTACACTGTAACGAATCTGTAGACTGGACATGTATTTTCATCTTGGGAAAACTGGCCAGTCAGCAAGGGTTACCTTTTCATTTGCACAGTACCTAGATTTCACACCAAGGTCGGGCACAAGGTCATTACACCACTCAGGATACCCGAATACACGTGTATCTATACAACATGTAAAAGTGACTCTCTATGATATAGACCTAATTTGAAATCTTAAAATGTGTAATTCTCCATCTATCCATCATTACATACAACAGAAGCACCAAAGCCAAACAATTTATCAGCTCTGATTGTACTGACTTTTAAATACTCTAAAACAAGGACACATATACAGTAAGCAGTTTTCTAGAAGTCACATCCTCTCATATATGCCTCCAAAGATGGGAGTAATAAGTAGGTTAAACTAAAATAGCATACCCCTAATTTCTTACACAATATATATTAAAAAGGATTAATAATTTTTGGATGCAAGTAACAACACCTGTATATACACAGGTACGTGAATATGGTTTATACTTTAGTTTTGGATTATTAGTTACACTCACTCAGTAAAATACGGAGTGTGGAAATCAAATACAAATCGGAATCCTGTAGTTTACTGAAATGTGTCCGTCCTGGTTTTTTTTTTTTTTTTTTTTAACATTGTAATACAAAAACATTACATTATTTACTATGACATGAGAGCTGATGAGTCAGACAACATTTTTTTCTACCATATGGGAACAATACCCATTCGACTGCATAATAGAATTGAATAAGATAGCGTCAAAATACAACAGATTAGGAATTTTCTTTCATATCGACGAATGGCATTTGTTTTCAAATGAACAATGAATGAACCATATTTTAAAGAATAAAAGTCAAGTATTCATTGTTTACAATTTTGCAAATGAATGTCATTTTATTGACCTCCACTTTCTCTTTAAAAGGAAGTGAAGAAATTTGAAAACTTGTACAACATTTCATACAAAGCAAAGTATGAGTCTCGAATTACAAAAACTTAGCGTTTGTTTAAATACTGGGCATTCTATAGCCTCAAAATTGGGAAAAATCAATTGTATTTGATTATTAAAAAAAAACATTGTCAGATGCCTCATGTCAAATAATCAGGCACGTTGGTGTGAGTGAAAATAAAAACATGAAATCAAGCCATGTATTATAGAAATAAAGATCATTTGTAGGTATAAATAGAAACCTTTTGATATCCCCACTCAATCCAGCCTGCCTTGTCCGATGTCCCATTTATCAGCACCAGAGAATCCACAAATTCTGGATGGTTAAGCTATAATAACAGATATATAAATGAAATAAGCATTCTAAATATACATTTCTTGATGAGCCTGTAATTGCTGATGTCCATTCTCAGTAACAAGAATGAAATAAGCATTCTAAATATACATTTCTTGATGAGCCTGTAATTGCTGATGTCCATTCTCAGTAACAAGAATGAAATAAGCATTCTAAATATACATTTCTTGATGAGCCTGTAATTGCTGATGTCCATTCTCAGTAACAAGAATGAAATAAGCATTCTAAATATACATTTCTTGATGAGCCTGTAATTGCTGATGTCCATTCTCAGTAACAAGAATGAAATAAGCATTCTAAATATACATTTCTTGATGAGCCTGTAATTGCTGATGTCCATTCTCAGTAACAAGAATGAAATAAGCATTCTAAATATACATTTCTTGATGAGCCTGTAATTGCTGATGTCCATTCTCAGTAACAAGAATGAAATAAGCATTCTAAATATACATTTCTTGATGAGCCTATAATTGCTGATGTCCATTCTCAGTAACAAGAATGAAATAAGCATTCTAAATATACATTTCTTGATGAGCCTGTAATTGCTGATGTCCATTCTCAGTAACAAGAATGAAATAAGCATTCTAAATATACATTTCTTGATGAGCCTATAATTGCTGATGTCCATTCTCAGTAACAAGAATGAAATAAGCATTCTAAATATACATTTCTTGATGAGCCTATAATTGCTGATGTCCATTCTCAGTAACAAGAATGAAATAAGCATTCTAAATATACATTTCTTGATGAGCCTGTAATTGCTGATGTCCATTCTCAGTAACAAGAATGAAATAAGCATTCTAAATATACATTTCTTGATGAGCCTGTAATTGCTGATGTCCATTCTCAGTAACAAGAATGAAATAAGCATTCTAAATATACATTTCTTGATGAGCCTGTAATTGCTGATGTCCATTCTCAGTAACAAGTATTCTACAAGTATTGCACAGCAACACATGTTCCCTCCCAGGCCCATTAGTTAAGTTGTTCACATAATCATCTGCACAAACAGTCTTACGTAAAAAGTTTATGTATAATTATAGCAAAGGAAAACAAAATTATTTTAAAAATAATTTCACTTTTCAAAATACATGAGGGTATGAACTGCGATGCTTCATACTGGTACACTTCTACTGTCAGAAATCCTGGTCATTAAAATACATGCACTATATCTATCAAGATTCATACAGGCATTGTTTACAACTGCAATGCATTCATGAGGAAATGGCCATCATTACAAAATGTAAAGATATCAATAACTAAAACATTGGAAATGTAAAAATAATTCATTCGTGGAACTTGCACCATAAAAAGAATACAGAGAATTAGACAAAGTAGAAGAATGAAAGAAGTTCAGTCAAGCATTAAAAAAAAGTCTTACAATTTTTGTTAGAATGAGTGAATTGTGGTGAAATCAAAAATTAAACCTTGATCTGTTAATATACCTTAAAAAATCATATACATGTACTAAATTTCAGCTTCCTATTAAAATAAAAAAACCTAATAATCCCCTCCAACACCATCGCTGATAGAGAACTATGGTAAAACTGGTTATTTATGCGTTCACTTAATAAGCAAGTAACACCCCCACCCCCCTCGTATAATTATATATATTTGATATAAAATATATCATATTCAATAAGTTACCGTGTATTTCCCCCCAAGCATGTTGGACGTGGTAAAAATGCGTACTTCACCCTCGCATAACTAACCACTTTTACAGTAATTACCCAGAGCAACAACAAAAACTTACAGCATATCTGCTCAGCACATTGACTCCAGCTCCAACACCAAAGCCAATGAATCTCTTGATCCTGAAAAACACCATGAAAATAATTCACTCCAATAAAATCATCAAAATAAATTAGCTGCTGAATATAACTTCACGTAGAACTGAAAATAGCACATGGTCAGACATCTATTCCTGAACCTTTCCTAAATAGTGTAGAACCTCAACACACATTGTAGAGCATGAAGAAATTCTGTAGATAAAATCATTACTGGATTTAGAGGAACATTTGCATATCTTACTTGTAATGATCGACCACTGACTGAATCGCCTCCCCTAACTGATCCATAGTGGGATAGGTGAAACTGTTGGAAGAGGTTAAACTTCAGTTAAATTTTGGTAGACCAAATGGTGAAAATAAAAATGCATAAAAATTGAAGACATCAATACAATACACATTATTTAGTTACAATTCAACATAACAAAAATATCGAAGAAGCAAAACAAAAACCCTTATGGTCTGAAATACGACAATACTGGAATAAAATAAACAACAAATATACAATTTGTCCACAATTTTTTTCCCTGAAGACATTTGATACAGAGAACTAAATGATCGAAGAAAATAATTCCACTGAATATACAGGTATAAGTGAAAACTGATTAGTTTCCAAGATTTAGAACACAATCCCATGACACTACTCAGGACTTAAGATTCATAGAATCAAAATTTCTAAACATTCCAAAATATATCTGGGGAAAAAAAAATAGAAAAAGAAAATGATTTTTGGATTCACAACAGTTTCAGTTACAAAAATCAGAACATAGTTTGGCAAATAATGAAACATACAGTGGACCCTCAGGTATCTGGATGCCAGATACTCAGATGCTTTAGCTTCCGGACAATATTTTTTAGGAATGGATATTTCTGAACTTTACTTTATCTCATTTGTTTGGAATTCTGGATGGTATTTTTATCCCACAAAAATAGTTTTCCATTGTATTTTGGTTCATTTACCTGGACAGTAATTTTCATTGATCTGTCAATTCTGGTCAGCTGACTCCATAAAGGTAAATAATTTTCCATTTGAATAGGTTAAATGTTATCATGAAAATATATAAATGCATGTACTGGTTTACATGTAGCTATTTATAGACCTGACTCTGGAATTTCATGGTGGTCATTCTCTATATACATGTATAGTATTTTAAAGAAATGATCAGTATTTCATTAGCTTAAATCTATAATTTGATGACCCCATAACTTGAAACAATTTTACACATGCATCTGATATCACCTGGGACAATTTGCATGCCAGATTTAGCATGGATGAGTGACTATTTAATGTTCAAATAAAAAGGAGACTTTACTGAGTTCGTCCATGTTCAAAACTGTACAAGATATGAATGCGTATTAATTTGTGTTACAGTCATTACAAATTAGCTTGGGTAATTATTAATATGAACACATAAACAGTGCAGTCATCACATGCTCACGAGTAGCAATCATGTCTAAACCACCAACCAAGTTTAGTGGTGTTTAATGCATGATCAAGTATTTCTGTAAATTACTAAATATACGTGAGGAATTTATTATCGCATAATTTAACTAATTTTGTAAAAAAAACATCACTCACGGAAAAATATTGCTAAAATACATGCAAAAACACTTAATCAATAGAGCACTCGCGAATTTAACAATTTTAATATTTAACCAAGCATTCTTCTTTACTGTCATTGGTATATATACATGTTTATTATATACTTTCAATTTCATCTCTTCTTTTTTCTTTAAAAGTTTGTGGGCATATATCACACGATATATGCCCGGAAACATTCCGGCCCGCAAACATTACGTCACAATCAAATTTCTACGCCGTTAATTTTCAACTTTTTCATCTTTTACTCAGTTAAACCGTAAAGTTATTGTTAAAAATAAAATTATTGTTAGTTTCTAAATGAAATTGAAAGTATATAATAAAAAGGTTATACACTTTGTATGGGAAATATGACGACCTCGTTTTTTGTCGCGAACGGACCTCGCAAGCTCGGTCCGTCTACGTGCCAAAAAACTCGGTCGTCATATTTTCCCATACAAAGTCTATAACCTATAAATATAGCAGAAATCAAGGCAATTCAGATATTCACTTATTCAGACAATTTGACTGGGAACCAAAGCATCCTGAATAGCAAGGCTCCACTGTACTTTTAAAAAAAATATATCAAAATAAAAAATTTTGAAGTATAAAGCTCTGTATATTTTGGGTGTAATATTACAAACCACTGGTCTCTCAAGTAGCTGCATGTAGGATCAAGAATTAAAATGTTATAAGAGAAGTTTAAATAGAAATACTAGTAACTTCCTTCAGTTGAGATGAAGTTAATAAGGGAAAAGAAATGGTCAACCTCTGGTATCAATATCAGGTCTGGAACTGTCACCAAGTTGATGTGTGGTGTTAACAGTAATATGTAGAACAGCTATATTATTGTACTTTAGTTTATACACAGAATGTTGTGACAATGATTTTTAGCAAAACTATAATACAAGTATTAAATAACATGGTACACTTATATACAACACAGGCAATAAATCACATCATTTTGCATCATATGGTGAAAATAATTTTATTTTTCTGAAAAAGAAAATGATTTGAATACATGTATGGATATGCTTTATAGTGCTTGCAATGCCTTTAAATTGTCAAACAGTTCTCAGAAAAAATTTGGTGTAATTCAGTTGAAAATTACCAGCACTCAAATGACTAATTAAATCATGCACAGTGACAAGCGAATGGTGCAATATTTTACTTCTTGCATGCATAAGATAAAAATCTGATATAAACTACAAAACTTACCAAAATTCATGCACACAAATTATTCAACAGTTTTGATCTTTTTTTTTAAATTTCAAAAATTTTCATAGGAAACAAGAGCATAAATATAATTTACAATGTATTGATATTGACCAGTGATATTCAGTATCTACCTACTCATTCTGGACTTTATTTTCAAGTCTCTTCGAATTCAAGAGCCATATATAACAATTTTACAATTGTAATAAACATTATGTTGATTTAAAAATTTTCATTCTTTGGGAACATCATGCCTGGAAACAGAGGTTTACTCATGGTAAATATCAGTAATTAAGAGGTTAATTTCCTGTAATTATCAATAAGCATGAAATGAAATAAAATTTTCAAATCTAAAGGATCCACACAAATAACCATTTTCCTGTTAATTATCCTGTGTAGTAGTCAAATCATCAAAAAAACCAGTAGCAAAAATAAGCACTAAGAATTAGTGATGAAAGATGTCAATAATGCATTATAGAAAGGAAACATTTCTATTATTTGAATTAAATGAAGTTGGTTTGGAATCTGAAAAATATTCACAAATAAAATCTCTATTAATGCAGGT
Source organism: Ostrea edulis (assembly GCF_947568905.1). NCBI lineage: Eukaryota > Metazoa > Mollusca > Bivalvia > Ostreida > Ostreidae > Ostrea > Ostrea edulis. Next base: position 107,437,863 of record NC_079164.1, read on the forward strand.
TTAGGAGAACATGAAAATATACTCTGCAAGCACTTTTTTAAATACTAGACATATGACAGTGAACAAATTCATTCTGGATTTAAAAAAAAAAAAAAAAAAAAATATTACTATGGTGTATTTCAACTTTCTCCATTGAAATTGTTAAATCATAAGTTACATAGAGAATCTGAAAAAATAATTATATACAAAGCAAAAAATTCATTTGTTTTGAAGCATTTTCAGTCTTGCAGAAGCCAGATAATTGCTTGCGCAGTATGAAGTGCAAAAAGGAAAGCAGAAAACAAAATAAACAATCCTTGATACATGATTTTCTCATTTTTCTAGCTAGGGATGCGGACAACTAAAACAGAAATGGCTTTTATTCAATGTCAGTGCCAAAACCGTGGACAAAATAACCGAATGTCAATGTAACATCAAGAAACTATGCGAAACCTTGTGATGTTAATGTGGCAAAAAGAAAATGCGTCTTACTAAATTGAAATTTTTCAAAGAATTTTGAAATGAACTAGTCACACGTTTGGCTGACATCAAGTTCTGGAACAATCAGATGGCTGAAAGAATTCACTCCAGGAAACTCACTTCAATCAAGGGCATCTTATATATATCCCCAATTCTTACAGTATAAGTGATGAACGCCAATGAATTCACAACTTAATACATACTAGAGATATATATACTTGTTTTATACGATTCAGCTGGTTTAATCTGATATCCTGTTAATCTGATAAATAATTATCAGTTTAACAGAAATACACTCCACAGAAGCTATAACAGCCCACTTACTCAAATCACAATATAATGGGTTGAATGGTTTTGTCTGCTGGTTATGAAATCATTTTCCTCTGTGTCTACATCTGCTATAACAATTTTTTTTTTATAAAAAAAAAATTGTTACAGCTCAATAAGCCATTTCTGCAGCTGAGGGTGAGCCTAGCTAAACATACCTGTTACCCAGTGACTCTGGGTTGCCTAGGGCATCTTGCCTATTGAAAATAGCAAACAATAGATAAAAGCATCAGTATTAATACTACAATGTTGGAAGTTTACGATAGATGGAGCTGCTGAAAACTTCTCCTTTTACAGGCATATACATTTGGCTATAAAACATGAATTTTCTTAACTTTTAAAATTGAGAAATGTCTTAATTTGTCTAATAATGACCAATATTTCTACAAGTTATAAAATACAAAATTTTCATTGATATCATTCTAATATCCACCATGGATTAAACACTTTCACAAATCACCTTTTAGAATCATGCTTTCTAATATACATCTGAACAGTGCAACATAACCCCTCACCACGTGTAACACCACACTCATATTCATATATATATATATATTACTTTGTTCATTCCCATGCTCTAGACATAATTAATGAACATGTACTATAATTTTGTAACTTGGTGATCAGTTTCTCATAATAAACTGTCCATAAAAAAGTGCAATCCTGTAAGTCCTATCAATACCGTGGGACACACATAGTAGAATTCTGGTGACAAATTGTTTATTGATTTTTTAATCTTCTTCTCATTCAGACCAAAATCTCTTCATGAAAAATTAAATATTAAAAAAAAAAAAAATCAACAATCCCACAACCTAGTACACTGTATCAACGTCATGTTGTGTCCATGTAGTAAAACTTTTTCACCAACTATACATGACACGAGTGAGTGTCTCTGCTTAAATAAAATTTCAAGCAAATTTCTGTCATTTCCTGATTACTGAAATGTATGGGTTAACAAGACAGTGTCTGACAGTATGAAAAACATTTGTCTTACTCCGGCCGCAGGTGGAGAGCTCCATCTTCCTGTCCGGGGGCATTGACATGATACACGCAGAAATTTCGCAAAATGGGCTGCATATCAGTGAAATTGAAGAATCCTTGAAAACATGTTATACCTACAAAGATGGGAAATTTTGTTAGATTATTCGAACACCATATGATAAAGTGCTAGTGGGACTTTGTATTAATCAGTATACATTAGAATCCAGCACATCCACACGGACATGAGATAGGTGAGGAGCGTAGATCCACCACTTCTTAAAAATTCTTTAAATTCACATAGAAAATCTGTACCAAATTATGTTTCACCTATCTAAAGAAGTTTGAGATTGCTTCCTACAGGTATGTGACCAGTGGACATATTTTTCAAATATTTCCAAGATATGTAACTGTAACAGTACCAAGTAATATTTGATGTTTAGCAACTCTTAAAATATCAGCACTTAGACTTTAATGATGAGTGACTTAACTTTTCATTATTGTGATAATAATTGCAATCAATAAATTAAATTGCACTCACTGTTCAAGCCAATATCATGGAATGTTAAAATAGCGAGCTTTGATTTGTCTCCCTGTATGGCAACATGAAGATTTCCAAAGGGTGTTTCAATATCATCTTCCTATGATAAAAATATATATATTATTGTTATGCACCTTCATTTTTCCCTTGTATAAATCTAGGCCTATAGCAATACAAAAGAAAAGTCAACATTTTGACTATTAACTTTAATTGCCTGTGGCTTTCGTAAACATATATATATATATATATATACACATACACACGTTCTCAGGTCAAACAAAACAGCAGTTGTCCTTGCACTCAATAACGGTATACTGTTAAGATACATATACAATAATCAGAATTTTAAACAAAGATTTTTAAACATTTTAATAGCATAAACATACCTGGATCAGAATGCTGGAAGCATTGTTAGAGAAGTTCCGAGGCTCTTTATCTTGTACACTTATCCCAGTGAACTCAATTTCTGTAAGCTTCTCCATTTTTCTAAAATGGTGAATGTTAAAAACACAAAATAAAAGTTTTATTGTGACAACCTCATCATCCATCTGGCAAATGCTGCATTGATCTTGAAATAAAGTATTATAAAAATAAGCATTGCAATACTGTTGAAGATGTTTTTTTTTCAGTTTGGCAAGTACAGTGTGGCCTCATTAATCTGGACACAATGGTTCCAAGCAAAAGCTGAATAACATCTATTAGATTTACTTATCAGCAGATAATGTTTACTTCATTGATTTCATGAATCCTTTAGCAGACATTTTACCTATATAGAGTATATCATGATATTAGTTAACATTTTACAGAGATATATATATATATATATATATATATATATATATATATATATATATATTAATTTCAATGCACTAAAAGTGAAACATGCATATATACAGATAATTCAAGATATCTCAAATTTGAAGAAACCTTGGTAAAACTTTTAAGATATCAAAAAATGTGAATCAAATCCAACCATTAGGCCAATTCAACTTAATTAGTAGATTATCATCCAGGGTCACCAAAAAGTATAGGGTGAGTGGGAGGATTTCATTTTTATTTTCTGACGAAAATATTAATGACAAACGAGTTTTTGTCAACAGAAGTGTATCATTTAATGCCAGATGGATATCAATCTATGCTTATTTCACTGACGAATTCCAGGTTAAGTTTTAATTTCAAACACAGAAAGATACCATACTTCTTCCTTCTATGAAGAACATTAATCCCTTCCCTTGATTTGTGCCTGTAAAAAATTCAGAAAACCAGATCTATTTTTCTTCATGTGGCTTTTCACTCACGTTGCTATACCGGAAATGTAAACAAGAAGTGTAAATACCGGATTTGGATATGAAAATTTTCCGAAAATTGCAAATTTTGCAAAATAAAAAAAATCTGGGTGGGCAGATTTTTGAGGGGCGGGCGGGGGATGATAATCTATTAATTAAGTTGAATTTGCCTTACAATTAAGATTTATTTATGGCATAGTGAAACTTCCCTAAACCAGCCCCAAATGCTCATGACACACAAAATTGAATTCACACAATATGGGGATGACTAAATACCAATGACTAAATCTACCTTGTTATTCTGGAGAAGGTCAAGGTCACAATGTCAAATATTATAGCATGAAATGAAATGCTTTGCCATAAGAAATCTATTTACAAAATATGAAATCTCTACCTTAAATTAATAAGGAGATATTGAATAGGTTAGGTTTTCTTGAAAATAGGTCAAACGTCATGGTCAAGGTCACAATGTTAAAAACCTTGGTGTCATAAAAATAGGTCTTGTACCATGGATATGCACAAAGATGTTTTAAAATCATTATAAACAGATGAGCGTGCACGACACAAATTCATGTAAACCTTGGTACAAATTGACTGGTCAATATATCTTCTTGAAATGTTCAATTTCATCTTATTACATGTATTCAGATAATTTCTTTCACATGGTATGAATTATTCAACAATTTTTGGGTTTACAAAGAAATGTCAACTAAAGGAGTGACAAATCACTTCCACAGCCTTCTTATATTTTACTCATTAACCTTTAACAAGACATGTAATTTTGCTCTTCAAATGATCTTTGAAATGTCCAACTGCACTCCTTAAAACACTGAGGTTTAGAACATTACTCGCATGGGAAAAATGAAATGTGTGATGTGTTTGCTGAGTTTTTGCATTTTTTGTTGTTGTACATATTGCATATTTGTGTCATCATTGTTGGAAACAAAATAATTATTTATATTAAGTGTTATATAGCATTAGGGGATCTGGATTAGAATAGGTCCGCAGTACCCCTTCCTTGTTGTAAGAGGCGATTAAACGGGACAGTCCTCTGGATGACACCACAAAAACAGGTCCCGTGTACGTCACAGCAGGTGTGACACGATAAAGATCCCTCCCTGCTTAATGACCATAATCCCTGAACATAGGCCTAAATTTTAGCAGCCCTTCACCGGCAATGGTGATGTCTCCACATGAGTGAAAATTCTCGAGAGGGATGTTACAATATACAATCAATCAATCATCACTCTTACATTTGTAGGGATTACCTCCCATAAAACATAGCTTTCTTTCTTCAATTCATGGTAATTTTCTTAAAGTTTTAATAACCTGACTTTATGCTGCAATTCAAATTTCTCTATAGATGCACCAACTCACAAAATCTGTTGATTCTAGGACTCAAATCTACACGAGCTCAAAATGGAGTATGACATATCATATTAATTAAAGGTCACAGTGACCTTAAAAGGATGCGACACAATTTCTACTGGAGATGCATCAACTGACAAAGTTTGATTCTAGGCCAAATATACTGTCCAGTTATGAACTGGACAGGGTTTTACCATATTTGGCCATATCATCTTAATCAAAGGCCACAATGACCTAACTTTAAAGTGTGACACATCTTCTACCCAAGATGCATCAGGTGACGAAGTTTGACGATTCTAGGCTAGTATCTATAATAAGTTATGAGCCTGACATGAAAAAGAGACAAAATGGATGGACAGACACATGCCATACCAATATGTCCCGTCTTAGATGGGCATGTTAAAATTGAGACTGTGATTTTCACTTTGAGAGAGGAAGAACTTTGAAAGATTAAAGTTCTGACAAATCCACTCCAGTTCATGACTGAGTTATCTGAATAAGGTTATTGAACTTATATTGATAAATATTGACCAAATCTGACAGGTTTGAAGATTCACAAACTTATGAGCAAATTTTTATACCCAACAAGTGCCAATACTCACAAACATAAGTTCAAAATCTTATTATCATATAGCTCTAGCTAAAACCATATTTCAGTTTTTTAAGTTCATAATTCACCCCCCCCCCCCTCACACAACCTAGTAGAAGAATGATAACTCAAAATAAGTGTCACGTACATGTATAGATCTACAAATCAGCAGTTTAGTAATTAATTATTTGTTTGAAAAAAAGAAAGACAAAATGTAAATCGAGATATGAATAAATATCAATCTAATTAAAATTAGATGTTAGATCCGCTTGTGTACTCGTGAGCGGATCCATCGTCGCAAACCACAGGTTATTGGTTCATTCTATTTCACAAACAGAAAGAAACAATAACCCGTGGTTTGCGACGATGAAGCGGATCTAACATCTAATTTTAATTAGATTGGAATAAATAATAAATTTTACAATAAATCAATTTATTTTTCATATTCAATAGAATAGTGTAAATATATTTCTCCCATACCATGCATACTGATCTTTAGAAATACACTTTAAAACTTCTTTTCATCAATTTGATCTTTGTGTTTACTAGATATTTGAGACATGTTAATCAGAAAATCAAATTAGTTTTGATGTTTAGTGCCCATATTCTTCAATTGACTTTAGGTCGTTACCATTACACATTTCTAATTGAAATACAGAGATCATTTATACCATGTATACATGTTATAAGAAGTCTTTTTTCACACAAAATGAATTGAGAGACAATTTAATTTACTCAGAAATATGCTGTCTAAATGTCGCATTTGATGCTACTGTTTACCTAACGCATAAATAATGTACGTCTCATTGTGAATTACTTTTGACAATGACAAGTTGTTGTTTACGGGCTAACTGTCTTGCTATCTAGAATAAATTCATTGCCCTAGGCTGTTTTTACCTTAACTAAGCGTGGCTTGACCATGTCATCAGAGCTAACAAGTTTTACAACGTATAACGTATAAGTTGTTCAATAAAACTACAGTCAATCACATAATGGTATACAAACTGTTTGCTTCAATATTAAGTCAACTTACTTCTAAGAATCACTTCACGCAATATTTAATGAGCAAGAAAGACAGATGGGTTTAAGGCCTATATTACATTGCCCAGTCGCAAGTTCAATCGTTGTTAGTAACAATGCTCAAGATAAATCATTACGCTCCGATCAAAGAAATTATTGCATTTTAACACACCTAAATTAACCCACCTGATCGTCTTTTTGTCCTCTCGATTTTATTTCACCTTGTCGATTTCGTCTAGCTGATTGTAAAATGTCCAAATGTAAAGAAAGCTGTGATTGGATACCATCTCAAGTAGTACATCCAATCAGAACCATCCTTTCAAATGATTGACTAAATGTGAAAATATAATTGGATTATCCGGAATATTGAAGATAAAATGTTAATTTATTAGATGTACAGAGCACACCTTAAATATTATTTTGTTAGTTAATTAATCAAACATTATAATTTTCCATGAATTTATTAAAATGAATAACAAAACCTAAAATAAACAACAACTAAATTCCGGATTCAAACGTCACCAACGTAACACTAACAGCGTCAAAATGGCGTCCGAAGGACTGTGGGAGGACAGAGATGTTCGTTTTGATATTAATCCACAGCAAATGAAGATGCGACCTGGTGAAAAAATGATTGATGCTCTAAATGCTGTGGAGGATACAAAAGGAAACAATGGAGATCGCGGCCGAATAATAGTTACAAACCTGAGAATCATATGGCATTCTTTGGCCTTGCCAAGAGTAAACTTATCCATTGGTTTCAATTGTGTCATTAACATATCTACAAAAACAGCACAGTCAAAACTGCGAGGGCAAACTGAAGCGTTGTATGTCTTGACAAAATGTAACAACACAAGATTCGAGTTTATCTTCACAAATCTTATACCAGGATCTCCAAGACTCTTCACCACTGTCATTTCTGTCCACAGAGCATATGAAACTTCTAAACTTTATCGAGATTTGAAGTTGCGAGGGGCACTTATCCACAACAAACAACTGAGACTTCTGCCACAAGAACAGGTGTACAACAAAGTCAATGGTGTTTGGAATCTTTCAAGCGATCAAGGAAACCTAGGAACTTTCTTCATCACCAATGTCCGATTAGTTTGGCATGCCAACATCAATGAATCATTCAACGTCAGTATCCCCTATCTCCAGATGAAAACTGTGAAAATTCGTGACTCAAAGTTTGGTCTTGCTCTTGTTGTTGAGAGCTCTCAACAAAGTGGAGGGTATGTTTTAGGTTTCCGAATTGATCCAACCGAGAAGTTGCATGATGTTGTGAAAGAAATTCAGAGTCTACACAGAGTTTATAGTGCTTGCCCAATATTTGGTGTTGAATTTGAGTCAGAAGAGAAGATTGATGGAGCAGATGATCTGGGAGTGGATTACCAGCAAGATGATGTAGAAATTGAAGCCGACAGCTCCTCGGATGCATATGCTGCATACTTTGCTGATGGGAATAAAGACAAAGACAGAGACCCTGTTTACTGTGAGGAACTTGGACTTGCAATAGAAAAACTGAGAGATGGGATCACTTTACAGGCTTTATGGGATGTGTTAGCTTGAAACTGTGACTTATGACATGAGAAAGTTTAGAATCCAATAAGAGTACAGCAAAACTTATCGAAAACAGACATGCATGCCTTGCATGGACAGATGATGGTACAATTTTGTATCAAAAAATCTTCAGATTAGACAAGTTCAACATATGGAATATAATTAGATAAATATTTTATGTCATAGAATTGAAAGTGTGCATGCAGTTTGATTAAAATCAGACCCCATACTCATTATCATATCATTGGATATGATAATGAGTACGGTTTGGGGTCTGATTTTAATCAGACTGGTTTGCATGCTGTCGATCAATTTGAATTCCGATTTAGTTCAAACAAGTCACCATTTTGGATTGCACATATTTCTGGATTAAACAATTTTGAAATTTACTGTAATACTGTATATGTGAGATAATTTAAGTTTGCAATGATTAGAAGAATTTCATCCAACTATGACAGTCACTGTCTAATATGCTTGATCACAAATTCTTGGTTTAAAGTTTAAAGTTTCATAATGAAATCAAATATTAAACTTCTCATCAATCATTTTGCTGAAATCTACATTGTATTAATTGTACTATAATTTCTGTATTTCCATTTTTGTGTGGTGCATAGTAGATACAAGAGTTTTTGAAAATATATATTTCAATTTGCATAACCTGTTAATTGAACATTTACATCCAAAAGAAATTTACTGTAAATTTTACTGGTCCAAGGGAATTTTCAGTGGTCAAAATCTTGGAATGATGGGCTATAAACACAATGTACACAGGAATCACCCGGTCAATCTATCACATTTTCAACTCAAATGATGAAACTAATCTTTTATATATGTATATTTTAAGATCACACCACAAAGACCACATGACAGACAATATTATTTTCCTTTTATAGAACTCTATGGTTTTTTTTTTACAGTATCTATAATAAATGTGTACATCCAATACTGATCTTTGTCATTGTTTAAAGATGAAAATTAGTGAAATTACGTGTTATTGTGATATTGTACATTTTCCGTCTATTGTAATTGCATCCCCTCCCCAACTCCTGACAGGTTTGCACATGTACACATGCTAAAAAAGAGTATGTGTATTGAGAGACTAATCTATCCCACGGACATGACTATTTTTTCATTGGAGCAGACTTTATCTTATTTTGATGAAGACTGTATGCATTCACAGCTTTTTGATATATCCTATTCATAGAAAAATGTTATATATAGAAGATATATAGCATAATTAATGTATGGATTTTCCTGGATTTGCAATAACATTATTACTATGTATTAGTTTTTATTTTTAGCTCACCTGGGCATTGTTTTACTGTACATGTAAAGAGCTTTTCCAAGTACATGTATCTTCAATTATTTGAGGATATCATCAATTCATTTGATGCACGCAACAATTCAATTAAAGATCTCTTCAAAATGATTAATGATATATTCAATTATGAATTATTGCACTCATTAATTGAATTGTTGATAGCATTGATTATTCTGCTGAATGGATAAGCAATATAATTGAATTGCTCTCTTCAAGTGAGTTAAACTTGATGATGTCAACAATCAAATTCATGTGGGCTACAATTCAATTAAAGAGAACAGTAATTCAATGAATGTGTGCATCAATTCAATTAATGCAGGCAATAATTGAATTATTCACCAAGTATATCCCAACATGCAGGGTGTAGGCTGAGTTCTGACCGGGATGTAGGCAACTGAAGCGGCAGTATAGATGGTTGAGGTTCATTTTTGCATGATATCTCAATTTATGGATATATTTTGCTGGAAAGCATATGGTTTCTACGAAAGAAAGCATTGATTCAGAAATATATGGAAACAAATATCTTCACTGTACCCTTTCTAGTTTTATTAAACACCTCAACACAATTCCCCTTTAATGTTACCCAAGGCAGATCCAGAGGGAGGGGGCCCAGACCCCCCCCCCCCATTTTTTTTTAACTCATCGAGCTTTTCTGATCGCCTGTTGTCTGTCTGTCTGTAAACTTTTTACATTTTCACCTTCTTCTCCAGAACCATTGGGCTAATTTCAACCAAACTTGGCCAAAAGCACCCTTGGGTGAAGGACTTTCAAGTTTGTTCAAATGAAGAGCCATGTCTCTTTCAAAGGGGAGATAATCGCAAAAATAGGGTGGGGTCATTTAGAAATCTTCTCAAGAACCACTGGGCCAGAAAAGCTGAAATTTACATGAAATCTTCCTAACATAGTACAGATTCAAGTTTGTAAAAATCATCACCCCCGGGAGCAGGATGGGGCCACAAGGGGGATCAAAATTTTACATAGAAATATTTTAGGAAAATCTTCTCAAAAAACTACTGGGCAAAGAAAGTGGAAATTTACATGAAAGCTTCCTAACATAGTGCAGATTGAAGTTTGTTAAAATCATGGCCCCCGAGGATAGGATGGGGCCACAATAGGGGATCAAAGTTTTACATAGAAATATATAGGGAAAATCTTTAAAAATTGTCTTCTCCACAACCAATGGACCAGAAGAGCTGAAATTTACATGAAAGCTTCCTGACATAGTGCAGATTCATGTTTATTAAAATCATGGTCCCCAGGGGTTGGATGGGGCCACAATAGAGGATCAAACTTGTACATACAAATGTAAAGGGAAAATCTTTAAAAATCTTCTTCTCAAGAACCACTAAGCCAGAAAAGCTCAAGTTTGTAAACATCATGGCCACCGGGGGCAGGATGGGGCCACAAGGGGGATCAAAATTTTACATAGAAATATATAAGGAAAATCTTCTCAAAAACTACTGGACAAAGAAAGTGGAAATTTACATGAAAGCTTCCTAACATAGTGCAGATTGAAGTTTGTTAAAATCATGGTCCCCAAGGATAGGATGGGGCCACAATAGGCCCTATTAGGATATCAAAGTTTTACATAGAAATATAGGGAAAATCTTTAAAAATCTTCTTCTCAATAACCATGGGCCAGAAGAGCTGAGATTTACATGAAAGCTTCCCGACATAGTGCAGATTCATGTTTATTAAAATCATGGTCCCCGGGGGTAAGATGAGGCAAAAATAGAGGATCAAAGTTTTACATACAAATATATAGGGGAAAATCATTAAAAATCTTCTTTTGAAAAATCACTAGAGGTGGGACGATCCATCGGTGCACCGATGCATCATGATATTCATCTTAGCGATATACGGATCGATACGCATGTCTATCAAATGACGATACCCGTTATAATGTTTTCTAAAAATATCCGAATGTTACAAGTTGGGTATTTTTAGTCTGTTGAACAGATGGCGGACTACATGACGTTAACAAAACCGACTGGAAGCAAGTCAGGTGTATGCGAGAGGTGTGGCTTGCCAGTTTATGAAAGGGAAAACGTTGCAAGAAACATCGATAAGACAAGTTATTTGCAAGATGTTTGGACCATTGTGATATTTATTTTATTCTGCTCAAATAGCTAACTGAACCGAGTGATATTTTTTCTCTTTTGTTTTGAAGTGAATAAATTTGAAATCCGTTTTTTCTACTTTTTATTGATATGCAAAGTATCGCGATATGTATCGTATCATGTGCCAAGTATCATGATATGTATTGGATTGGCTAGAAAGGGTACCGTCCCACCCTTAAAAATCACTGGGCCAGAAAAGTTTACATTCACATGAAAGCTTCCTAACATAGTCCAGATTCAATTTTAAAATCATGGCCCGGGGGGAGTAGGTTTGGGGCCACAATAGGGATTAAAGTTTTACATGCGAATATATAGGAAAAATCTTTAAATATGAGCCAAGGTGAATCAGGTGAGCGATGTGGCCCATGGGCCTCTGGTTTTTTTTTTTTTTTTTTTTTTTTTTTTTTTTTTTTTGCAGACCAAAAAAGGTGGTTATACTTACGGGTAATTTATTAACACCAATTTATCATTTAATTCTAGGGTAAACTAAGAAGACACACTGAGATATATATTCATGATATTTTCATCAGATACAAGATTCTTAAAAAGTATATATGTGTAGCGGTCAGCCAGATTCGATCGCTGGTGGCCAGATAGCTCAGTTGGTAGAGTACCTGACTAGAGATTATGGGGGCCCGGGATCGAATCCTGGTCTGGTCCGTTGCATTTTCTCCCTTTGTTACATTTGGTGCCATGACCAGGATCCTGGAACTGACAGGTGAAAATGCCTGCCAGGGGATAAAGATCCTGGGTTGATGTCTTCAGGTGTGAAGACATTTAAGGAAGGAGGAGTGTAGCGGTCAGCCAGATTCGATCGTCGGTGGCCAGATAGCTCAGTTGGTAGAGCACCTGACTAGAGATTCAGGGGGCCCGGGATCAAATCTTGGTCTGGTCCGTTGCATTTTCTCCCTTCCTGTTACATTTGGTGCCACAGACCAGCACCTGACAGGTGAAAATGCCTGCCAGGGGATAAAGATCCTTGGTTGATGTCTTCAAGTGTGAAGACATTTAAGGAGGGAGGAATGTAGCGGTCAGACGGGTTTGACTACTGGTGGCCAGATAGCTCATTTGGTAGAACACCTGACTAGAGATTCAGGGGGCCCGGGATCGAATCCCGGTCTGGTCCATTTGCATTTTCTCCCTTTCTGTTACATATGTAACATAAAAGTTTTTGGAATGCAGGATTGTGCACCATTTACACCAGAGTTTCTGGGGGCCTAGGCGGCACCCAACCTATTGGGAGCGTATTGGGAGCCTTTAAATCAAAATCTATTTTTTTTTATTGCGAAATAAGGTCCGAGTATGGAGATTAAAATGACTAGAAATTTAGAAAAAAGTAGTAAATAAACTAATCTTTTCCATGTATAAAAACTGTCTCAAGATCTATCTAAGATGTTAAATGATGTACAATGTAAAGCAAATGGAATAGAGATGGAAGTTGAGAAAAGTACCTAAAAGATCAAGTGCTAGACCCCCCTTTCACAAATTTCCTTAGTTTTTTTTAATGCGCATTCTGAGGCCATCTTGACTAGTATTTTCTGATAGTCTTTACATCTTTTGTTGGGTGTTTTGAATTAGAGAGTAGAGTTCACCTTATTCCTGATGGCTCATAAAAAGTATTATCAACAGGAAAAAACAACCAGCCCGATTCCTCACCATCTCCCAGTACTGCACATTCAGTTGTTTCATATATGAGTTTCACCATTCTGATCAGTTTGCCTGGGTTGCCATTAGAGTTTCTATTGATGTTCATTCAAGTGCTCCCCCCTTTCTAAATCCATGCAGCCTGTTCCTCACACAGCTGCCTTTCCACCCCATCTTGAATCCTTTGTTTTACCAATTTGAAGAATACTTGACTTGGTACTGATGGAGAAGTGTTGCCTCTGTAATTGTCACACACTGATCTATATACCTCTTTGATAATCAGAATTTTCATGATCAGGCTTTTTGTCCTTGCATTTGGAATAGTTTCTTGATTTCAAATACAGTAAAACATGCATAAAATGAACTCACACTTACAACGAATTCACATTTATTGCAAAGTGTTACCAGGTATTTATATTCCTCTATGAGAGGAAAATAAAAATTCTTTTATTGAATATAACACTGTTTTTCGCTGGCCCTGAAGGTTTGCTATAATCATGACTTACTGTAGATGTAAGTGTTGCTGTTGTTGCTGGGGCCCTGAAGGTTTGCTATAACCATGACTTACTGTAGATGTAAGTGTTGCTGTTGTTGCTGAGCTAAGGGTTACTGATATAAACTTTGTAAAAAAAAAAAAGAAAAAGATTCTACACTATGTAATCATAATTTTAAAGTAATCCAGAAAACTGTAGCCTAAATGTTTACCCATTCCATTCCTATGATATAAATTTTTTGTAGATCTGATGATTAATCCATCTTGCAATAATAACAATAATGGTGTGATGTGTAGCAGTCATGCACCCAGCCAAGTACTGATCACGCTCACCGTTGCTTAACATGCGTGACGAAGAGAGACACTCTACCACATCACTAGAAAAGCTAGCTCTCTAGCGAGGCAGTACAAGTTCCCTCTATAGTATACTGTCTGCTACATTTCCCCCGCTCTGACACCTGCTTAGTAGATAATAATAATGATACCCTTTATTTATACAGGATTGCACAATTAGTTGTATAAACTAGTTTACATTGTGGTCCTGTCTATAACATATATACATATCGAGAACATATATCACAAAGCATGGAAATATCACAGTTCATATATATACAGATAAGAATTAAATGAAAAGAGACAATAAACACACGAGTATCGTTGAGGATCAAAATAATGTTTTAGATATAGGCTGATTTAAAAGATTTGGTAGTTGTGCATTTTCTTATAAAATCTGGTAATGAGTTCCATGAAATTGCTGCTGAAATGATAAAAGATCTTCTAAAATATTCTGTTTTGGCTCTTGTAACATAAATAAAATTAGTAGAGCTCTGTCTTGTATTTCTTGTGTTTATCTCATTCACAAATCTAAACATGCAAATACTCTAGCTGGAGTCATATGGTGTAAAACTTTAAACATAAGAATAATTTTTCGATAAATAAAATAGTCAATCAAAGGCATCCATCTCAAATTTGATAGCATGCAAGAAGTTGACACTGAATAAGGTACTTTGATATGTAAAATGATCCTTGCTGCCCTCTTTTGTAAAATTTAAAAAAGCCTAACAATATTTGTCATGTTCTTTGTATCCTGCCATACTGTACAACAATAATTAAAATGAGGAAAAACAATAGTATTGTAAACTGATGACAACCACCATCGTCCCCGGACGAATCTACGTCCGTACCCAGAGTTCCGAAGAGATTCTTCATGAAACAGGCCTCCCGCTAAACACCAGAGTCACTACGCTGCCACCAATTTGTATCGTGTAGCAGTCAAAAAGAATGTTTAATCCTATCATTAAATTCAGACTTTAGTACCGTATATACTCCCCTATAAGTCGGATTTTTGGGAGTCAATTTTTGGTCCAAAACTCTATGTCCGACTTATAGGCGCGTCCTAAGAAGATTGGTATTTTTCTGGGCGGCGTAATGTAGTGTTTTTAAAACAAATCCGACGATCATCATGGACTACCACACAGATGATTATTGTTCACAATTTGCCCCCCAGTGATCATGCCGAATATCACTTTTTAAAATGTAAATCGTAGTAGTAATACGGATTTAGGATATTCTTTGTAATCAAAATTAAACACTTTAGCAAACAATTTTGTGAATTATTTTTTTATATTGGTCGACTAAATGCAAATCGGCCCTAAGGCACATGTATAAGTGAAAGTGCTTGCATTCGAAATTTAACCGTCTCCCTCTCTCTCTCCAGTGATATTGGGTTGATAAATATAACTTTTATTTTGGATATATGCTTGTTAAAATACATAAATCATAGTCATGTCGAATTTGAATTAACCGCCGGGAACGACATTCTGGTTGGCTAACACGGACGCCAATGGCGCCGATAAATGCAGTCTGAAATACAAGATATAAAATTAACCATAGCTCATTCAATTTTCCTTCAATATGAATGGCAATTTGCATACATGTATTTACAGGCATGAACTATCATCCTAGAGGTATTATTTGATAATACATTGGTGTTTTCGGTACTTTTATTGGTGTTTTCGGGAATTACCTGGTGTTTACGGTGTTTCCGGTAATTCCATGGACCGATGTTACTAGTGTTCAGGTTTATGCATATGTCACTTTAGATTTATTATATCTATATGCATTGATACTGAGGTACCTGAATTTAGATTAGAATAATCAGTGATAAGCTGATACTGATTTATTAATTAGATCAATTTAGTCTGTCATCTATCACACAATTAGTGAATCCATTTTTGAGCATTTTGGTAGAGTGAGAAACATGCAGAATGGAAGGATGTGTGATTGAGATAAAATGCAGGATGAATTTTTCTCCCCTTGAATACTAACATGAATGACTGAAACAAATTGACATTTATTTTTTTCTTTACAAACAAACTTGCAGTCTAGTTTGACAGTAATTTGTTGGTCAGTTGTCAGTCAGTTGTTTGTTGTGAAGTTCAGTTGTGTAAGACAGATTGCAACAGGGTAATCAGAGAATTAGCTTACATAGATAAGTATATTGCAACCTACAATTCATATTTAATCAACAGTCTGAAATTGTTGATTAACAATTATTGCTTTATTTAGATACTCGGTCAACCACGCGAAATATTGTGCGCACTCTTACACGTGTTGTTAATTCGTGCATTTCGTGATTTACACTTATTTCGTATACTAGCTAGTACGGATACTTTGTTCGTGAATTATCAACAACAATCATCATGGCAGAAACGCCAGAACAGTATAAAACTTTGATTGATACTTTGAAAGAATTTGATATTGTTCCCAAAGCTGATACGAAGGAGGAATTAGAATTATAGATGAAAGCATATGTCGAGGAACAAGGACTGATGGAAGCAGTAAAGCTAGAACCAGCCCATCCAGAAAAAATCCACAGTATCAGGACACCATGAAACTAAGTCTCAACCTGCAGCTTATATTCATCCACCAAGACTAAGTAAATTCTCAGGAACATCTGGTAAAGGAGAAACCAGTTTTGATCTTTGGTTTTATGAGGTCAAATGTCTTTTACAGGAGAAAACTCATGCTAAAGAACTTGTTGCACAGGCAATAAGGAGATCACTCAAAGGAGAGGCTGGTCGAGTGATAATGGGACTTGGTCCTCATGCTGATGTTACTGATATTTTGAGGAAACTCACAAGTGTGTATGGAGAGGTGGATGACAGAGAGACTATTATGAGTGAATTTTATGGTAGCAGACAGAGCAAGGATGAGAATGTTACAGCTTGGTGCTGTAGATTAGAATGCATTATAGGTAGAGCATTGACTACAGGAACTGTTAGTAAACCTGAAGCAGATAAAATGCTGCACGACATGCTCTGGAAAGGTCTCAAACCTGAACTCAAAGCTATCACACACTACGAGAGAGAAAAGTTTAATACATTTGACGAATTGAGAGTAGCTTTGAGAATAATTGAAAAGGAAAACAAATTGGATGAAGATATATCAAAGAAACAAATATCAAAGCAAGCTGTTGTAGTTGAAACAGAACAGAAAGAGGACTTTGCAGGAATTCTTAAGCAGATTACACACAGGCTTGATAATATAGAGAGAGGACGATCCAGATATAGAACACAGAAAAAAGGATACCAATCAAAAGGAAGGTACAGGGAATCGGGAAGTGATGGATATCATTCACATGGGAAATATGACAATAACAGAGACCAAACACCAGATTACCCACCGATAAAGTGCAGGAGATGTAGAAAAGAGGGTCATATTGAGAAAGGTTGCAGAGAGAGAACAGATGTAGATGGAAAACCTTTAAACTACAGCAAGTCTACGTTCAGGGGTCGCCCGTAGACAGGAGATTTAAAGATCCCATATAACCATTATTTAAGAGAAAGTTACCACCAGGAATTTGTGGTGAACCAACAGAAGCAGAAATAATAATTAATGGAATTACAGCATCGACTCTCTTAGATACAGGATCAACAGTATCTACAGTTAGTAAGAAATTTTACTTGGAATATTTAAACAATATCCCAATCCAGGAATTAGACAATATAATGAACATCGAGTGTGCAGATGGAAACCCATTGCCATATGAAGGATTCATAGAAGTAGAACTAGAAATTCAAGGCATAGATAATCCATTGAATGCAATTCTATTAGTTATTCCAGACAGTCAATACAACAATCGAGTACCACTTCTTCTAGGAACCAACATTCTAAAATCATTGATTGAGAATTGCAAAAGAAAATCAGGAGATAGGTATCTTCAAACTTCGAACTTCAAGACGCCATGGTACCTTACATTTAGATCTATCCACTTGAGAGAGAAGGAATTAAGGCGGAATAATTTTCGCATTGGCATAATGGGGAATCAGGAATAATCAAAGTACCTCCAAATACAAACATGGTATTAAAAGGATTTATAGAAAACACAGTGCCATACCATCAGACATCTGCTATATTGGTTCCAGCAGCGAAATCCAGCAGTCCAGATTTAGATATTGAGCCATCTCTACTTCAGTATGATAATAAATCTTCAGAAATAGATGTTTATATAAGCAACATAACAACAGGGACAGAAATTATTAGGCCAAATTCTATACTTTGCGAAATACAACCAGTTAGTATTGAGGAAATAACAAAGAAATCTACAGATATTCCAGAGGTATTAAGCAAGAAAATTGTAGATCAAGCAGATATCACTAAGGAGGAATTCAAACAGGCAAATGAGTTTATATCGAGATACAAAGACATATTTTCCACTGGAGATACTGATGTAGGACATGCAACTGATGTAGACCACAGGATTGAATTAACTGACACTCATCCATTCAAACAACGATATCGGAAAATAGCGCCATCTATGATTAATGATGTTAGGGAACATGTACAACTTTTACTACAATCAGGAATCATCAGAAAATCAAAATCACCATGGGCTTCAAACGTTGTATTAGTTAGAAAAAAGGACAACACATTGAGATTCTGTGTGGATTTTAGACAGCTAAATAAACGGACAAAGAAAGATGCATACGCACTTCCAAGAATTGAAGAGATGTTGGATGCCATGGCAGGAAATAAGTATTTTTCAGTCATTGATATGAAGTCAGGATATCACCAGGTAGAGATATGCAAAGAACACAAGGAAAGAACTGCATTTACAGTCGGACCACTTGGACTGTATGAATTTAATCGGATGTCATTCGGATTCACAGGAGCACCTGCTACATACCAGAGATTAATGCAAGAAATATTAGGAGATTATCATTTGAAAATATGCTGCATATTCATAGATGACATCATAATATTTTCTAGGACATTCAAAAAGCATCTTCATAGATTAGAATCAGTATTTTGACAGGATAAGATCTGCAAACCTGAAATTATCGCCCAAGAAATGTCAGTTTTTCAAAACTAAAGTGAAGTATGTAGGCCATATTGTTTCGGAGAGCGGAGTGGAAACTGACCCAGAAAAAGTGGGAAAAGTAGTAAACTGGCCTGTTCCATCAACACCTGAGGATGTAAGGAGATTTATAGGATTCGCAGGATATTATAGAAGATTTATCAAAAATTTTAGTCAAATTTCAAGACCACTGACAGAATTGATGCTATCAACTAGCAAGAAAAATAAAAATAAACAGACTAAACAGAAAACATGGGAGTGGGGAAGTAGACAACAGGAAGCATTTGATCATTTGAAAAAGAAATTATCTTCAGCTCCAGTACTTAGTTATCCTGATTATAATAAGCCATTTGAGATACATACAGATGCCAGTGGCCAAGGACTAGGAGCGGTATTATATCAGGAGCAAGCAGGATTTAAGAGAGCTATTTCATATATGCAAGTCGTGGATTATCAAAGGCAGAGAAAAATTACCCGGCACACAAGCTTGAGTTTCTTGCACTCAAATGGGCTATTTGTGACAAATTCCATGATTATTTATACGGCAACCAGTTCATAGTTCTTACAGATAACAATCCGCTTACATATGTTCTTTCCACCGCCCACTTAGATGCTACTGGACATAAATGGTTGGCTTCATTAGGTGCATATGATTTTGTACAGGGCAGGCAAGAACAACCAGGATGCAGATGCGCTCTCAAGAATTCCACCTAAATCAATAAACTCAATTTGTAACAGAACGCAGATACCATACATAGAGACTTTGTCATGCAATCCTCAAGCTGTATCAATGGCAGAGATTGACCTACACGTGGGAGTCAGTGATACAATACAGTGGGATTTAGTTCAGATGAATGATCCAGAGTTAAGATCTTGGAGAACATTTGTTGATAAAGATACAAAGCCAAGGAAAGGAGAATTACCAGCTAGTCCACTGTATAAGATTTTTGATCAATTGGAAATGAAGGATAATGTACTATACAGAAAAGTGAAAATCGACTCCAACTAGTAGTTCCAAAATCACGTCAACATTATTTTGCAAGCTGTACATGATGAAATGGGACATCTGGGTAGAGACAGGACAACAAATTTAATTAGAGATAGATTTTATTGGCCAGGAATGACAAAAGATATTGAGCAATGGATAAATAATTGTAGGAACTGTATCAAGAGAAAAACCCAACCAGATTTGGCACCTTTGGTTAATATTCAAACCTCACAACCACTGGAACTAGTTTGTATGGATTTTTTATCTTTGGAACAGTCAAAAGGACATCAGAACATCTTGGTTGTGACAGATCATTTTACTAAATACGCACAAGCTTTTCCTACAAAGGAAAATCAAACGGCTAAAACTACCGCAGAAATTATTTTCAACCAGTTTTTTTCTCCAAATTATGGTATTCCAAGAAGACTGCATTCAGACCAAGGAGCAAATTTCGAGAGCAATTTAGTAAAAGAACTTTGTACTTTATTAGGAATTAAGAAGTCCCATACAACTTCATACCATCCAATTGGAAACGGTATCACTGAACGGTTCAACCGTACACTACTTAGTATGCTAGGAACATTGGATTTTAACAAGAAAATAAATTGGAAATCTCATGTAGCTTGTTTAGTTCATGCGTACAACTGTACTCGCCATGAATCAACAGGACAATCGCCATTCTTCTTAATGTTTGGTAGGGAATCTACTTTACCAATTGGTATTGCTTTCGGCTTAAAACAGAATAAAACAGAGTCACAGACAAAATATGTAGAAAGGTTAAGAAATAGACTTCTAGAGGCATATAAATTAGCATCGAAACAAAGTAGTCAATCACAGAACAAACAGAAGGATAGATATGATCTAAGGACACGGGGATCAGTTTTACAGATTGGAGATAGTGTTTTAGTCAAGAAAGTAACTTTTGATGGTAAACACAAGTTAGCTAATCAGTGGGAGGATGATACTTATATAGTTTTAGAACAACCTAATCCGGATATTCCAGTTTATGTAGTGAAGAAACAAACAGGAGAAAGTAAATTCAAAAACTTCTACGCGAGAAGAAAAAATCTCTCGCTGTGGCCTTCAATTCGACATTTAGATATATCGATGACGTTTTGTCTATTAACAATAATAGCTTTCATTCATATGTCGATTTGACGTATCTCTGTGAGCTTGAAATAAAGGACACCACAGAGTCGTCCACTTCTGCTTCATACTTAGATATGTTATTGAAAGTAGACATTAATGGCAAACTGACAACTCAACTGTATGACAAACGGGATGATTTCAGTTTCACCATCGCCAACTTCCCATATTTATGTAGGAATATTCCATTATCACCTGCATATGGTGTTTATATATCTCAACTGATTCGATATGCAAGAGCTTGTTCTGCGTATAGTCAGTTTTTAAATCGAGGTAAGTTACTGACAAACAAGTTGATGGTACAGGGGTTTCAACAGTCTCGATTGAAGTCAGCATTTCGCAAATTCTATGATCGTTATAACGATCTAGTACGTCAATACAACCTCGCATTGGGTCAAATGCTGTCTGACGTGTTTCTTACCGATTGTTAAGCCGTTCTTGGCACACTGATTTTGACTGCGGATAACTGCGTTTACCTGATCAGGATATAGGGCTCACAGCGGGTGTGACCGGTCAACAGGGGATGCTTACTCCTCCTAGGCACCTGATCCCACCTCTGGTATATCAAGGGGTCCGTGTTTGCCCAACTATCTATTTTGTATTGCTTATAGGAGTTATGAGATTGATCACTGTTCGTTATCTTCACCTTGCATAAACTCCATAGTTTGTATTAAACTAAAATTTTAACATTTGAGTGTTTTGTTTAAGTTGGTTACGGGTTGATTTTCATGGTTCATTGCTTAGTTTCTGAATTATTGGTCACGTGGCAGTTGTTTCGGTTCCATGCACTGCTGCTAGGCTAGTGACACGTTTAGGGAACATAAGCCTATCATCATATCACTTTACCGGTGATTTGTGATATACGGAAAGTAATATGAAATCCCGTTGTACACTTTCAAGGCTTTACATAGATTAGCTCTATGTAGGAACTAGTTCAAGTGTACCAGCGAAAACTGCGGAATCCATGCCCCTTATAAATTCACGCGGTCGTACTAAGCTGTATGATGAAAGACGGTTCCATGTGTCCTAATCAACCCTATGGAACCCTAATCAACCCTATGGAATTAACTCCCAGCTGGATCATCGATTCGAAGATTCATTACTGTTTTCAAAAATAAACCTTGATTTGTAATTTGGTATTTATGTATACAGCTATTTATATTTATGTAATATTTGTGATCTGGCTAGGTTGCCGCAGTTACAGAAGAAAACGAAGACAGAATCAGGGGGGAAATATCAAATATATATATATCCAAAATATAAGTAAATATCCACAAAAGTAATAGTATAATAAAGAATAATTAGAACGCCGGAAATAACTCAACCGGTTTCATTTTCAATTTTAACGAGTTTTATATATACAGGTCGACAGGGGATGCTTATTCCTCCTAGGCACCTGATTCCACATTGCTCAACTATCTATTTTGTATTGGTTATAGGAGTTATGAGATTGATCACTGTTCTTTATCTTCACCTTTCACTTAATTGCTTTTTTATGTATTTTTTTTTATCAATTACATGATAAATAACCCTACAGAATCGACATGTTATAAACCCTCACTGGTGTTTTCATTCCGATGTGTTGACCATGGTTCAGGAATCCCTTATGGTTCAGGAATCCCCTTACTTGGGTTGAACCATTACTAGAACCAGTAAACAGATTTTTGGGACATTCAATAACTAGAGTTACTGCCCCTGATATACTGATTCAGTAGCTGGTCCGCTTCCGAGAAATTCCGCCCCTGGTATATACCTTATGAACATCCTGTGAATTGGTGCTAACGACGGAACGCATCGTCGAACAAATGGTATTGAAATGCCATTAAATGGTGCCTGTATCGTATTTCAGGAAGTTTGAAAATACATATATTGATTTACTTTGTATGCATAATCTTTAAGATATTTTATACAACGAAAATTAATCCACACGAAATCACTACAAAAAAGAACGAAATTTCCCAAACAAAACTGAACACGTTTACAGTAACAAAAATTGTTGTGGTAGAATTTCTTTAATCGTATGTGTTTTATACAATGATTTCCCTGATGTACATAATTAAGTAAAATTTTATCTTGAAACTGTTAGAATTAAAATGAAGAATTTGTTATTTCAACCAGATTTTTTTATGTATTTTTTTTTTAACGAAAATGTGCGATTTTCTTATGTTGTTATATATCTATTGATGTGTCGGGCATCTCTGAAAAGCTGGCAAGATAAAGATTTCCTTGTATTATTAATAGATTTAAACCACAACACAAGGACATTAATACATATTTTCTACAAGTTTAGAACTCATAATAGTTCGAGTATGTACTTACCTTAAGCTTAAAGTCCAGAAATATAACGTTAGGCTTATAATGAAATGTAAAGGTAAAATAATGTTTGGCAAATAAGTTATGCTGTCAACATGAAGTTTGATGAAGGCATCCTCAATAAGTCCGAAATTAGCTCACATATAATGCAGGGATATGATGCCACGGTCATTTGGAGAGTAAAAATCAAACAAATTCTAGTATATTTCTTAATGTAAGCATTCTCATTGGCCATAGAATCCAAGCTTCTGATTACCTATGGAACTTTTATTACGGGAGTAATTTTTCAATTCATAAAGACGGTTTGTAGGAAGTTTGTTTAGATGTGGCCCTGAGATTCATCAGAGACTGATAATAAATATAAAACACAACACAACCTCTCCATCTCACTCAATACTTAAATGCATGCTCTGATTATAATAAGTTTTTTTTAAGTCGAGGCAGTCAACTGAAACAGTCACGATGGTGTTACCGGGGTTTCAATAGTCTCGTTTGAAATCAGCATTTCGCCAATTCTATGGTCGTTATAACGATCTAATTGACATATTTTACAACCAGTCATCAGGTTGACTGGTGTTCATGCCAATTGTTAAGTTGATCTTACTCCTTGTATTCACCAGGTCCCATCTCTAGTATGGCCAGGGGTGCCTGTTTGTCCTACTCTTAATTTTGTAGTCTTTATAGGAATTACGAGACTGATCACTGTTCGTTATCTTTAATTTTTCATTTAAAAAAAAAACGGTAAAAATAAACGATATTTATTTAACTGAATGTCTCTATTTTGGTGTATCATTGCTGGAAGGGATGCCATCTTTCTCTGTGCTTATGCAGAATATTTTCTCCATGGGAACGTTAAGGCTAGTGTGATGTTTACATCCATCAATGTTGTTAGCTGCAGAAAATATAGATATAGTCTATATATTCAAAGTTCAATATAATTAATGCTGAACTACAACAATATTGCTACTGGGGGGTGGGTTATTTTAACTTCAATATAACAGATAGTTCAATATAACCGACTTCAATATAAGTGGAGTGGACTGTACGCATTATGACTTGATAGAACAAGAGAAATTTCCTCAGAACTTCCATAAAGCTTGAATAGGAGAGTGACGAACATTTTGGAACATATTTGTGACGAATAGAGGCAAATAAAGACATATTGCCGCAACATTGCCATTGTTCCATCGTCGGAAACCCACGGTCAGTCGCACTTCTTTTACTTCCCGTGGGACACAATGCAGACATTATCGCAAGACTCATTAAAATGCATGATCTTATGTGATATATTGAAGACAATGGGAATCGCCGTAAGCATACCCGGAATTCTAAGCGTCAGCAGTAATGGCGGCGCCTATGAAAGTGTGTGTGTTTTGTTGTGTCACTATTAAAAATTTGGGTTACAGGGCTCTGTCATCAAAAACTTCCCTTGAACAGTACAGCTATGCTCTAGAGTGCCTAAACTTTCACCCAACAGATGTATCATTTGTGTGCAGCCTTTGTACTGGTAAATCAAATTGAGTATGCAAACATAACGAGTCAATGGTCACAAAAGTGGACCAGATGAAGGAAGAAAGAGATAAGTTGTTAGGTATGCTTATATTTTGAATAAAATTAATTTAAAAAAAAAAACTGACAAAAAAGTTGTAAAGCATCTTGCTGAAAGCTTTGTAACTTGTCTGACTTAAATGTAGTCAAAATCTTCGCTTCAAAAGTCATATGATATATCAAAGAGGGTAACGACTGTATATTGAGTCCTTATCTTAAATTGTTAGGGAAGTTAGGAGGGGGGATGTTAAATGTTTCAGCATTCTTTCCTTTTAATATTCATATAAATGTTTGGTATATTTGAACTCTTAAAGAAACTAGACTACTTACTGTTTGGTGATTCCATACCAGATTCCCCTCTTTTTCTCCGCAGTGATATCACTAGAAAATTTTGCAAACAGAATATCACTATTTTTGCGAATGGATGATGCTAGCACTTGTAATTCATCATTTACCGAAACTTGAAGACGCCATTATATGATTATCTTGGATACTGAAGAAGACGACATACAGTCCACTCCACTTATATTGAAGTCGGTTACATTGAACTATCTGTTATATTGAAGTTAAAATAAATCCCCCAGTAGCAATATTTGTATGTCGTCTTCAGTATCCAAGACAATCATATAATAAGCGTAAAACTGTATTAAGATTTTGATAAACATAAAACTATCGGTTATTAAGTTTTTATTTAATTTTTAATTATTTGTTTTTCTAATTTAAACTATAGATTATGACAGCATGCATCGTCTACATCTATATGTATATATATCTATATTCATTTATTTGTATGTATATATGTGTGTATTTGTTTACTGGTTGCCATGGCTATGTTAGTGTTCCCTATCAGTAGTTTAACGATGTATATCGTAAATTAAAAGATTTAAATAAGCATATTCCTAGTATACATAATAAATTTTTTTTCAAATAAGCAAAATACATACATTGTACCAAATTCAATTACGTTTATATTAGTGAAATATGTAATATTCTTCACAAGAGTAATCGACACTACTCCATAATGTCCTTAACTCTTCCTTGTGGTGGACGGTCATTTGCTGAGGTAATTTTAAAAAAATGGAATTTAAATTTCTATCTAAAAAATCCAATTGGTGTTTAAAAAAAACCACCCGAGTTTCCTTGATTACAGTTTTATATGTAATGCACATGATATGTCTCTAATACATGTAATATGTATTTGCTTTCGATAATCCTGACTTATCTATCCATTACATTTGTAAGTGCAAGGTGAAGATAACGAACAGTGATCAATCTCATAACTCCTACAAGCAATACAAAATAGATAGTTGGGCAAACACGGACCCCTGGACACACCAGAGGTGGGATCAGGTGCCTAGGAGGAGTAAGCATCCCCTGTTTACTTCGTTAACTTCTCGACAAAATTCATATATGATTCCTTTAGAGCTTTTCCAGGGGTCCATAGTTGTCCTGCTGTTAATTGTGCATTGTTTATAGGAATTACGAGATTGAGTTGTCCTACTGTTAATTGTGCATTGTTTATAGGAATTACGAGATGGAGTTGTCCTACTGTTAATTGTGCATTGTTTATAGGAATTACGAGATTGAGTTGTCCTACTGTTAATTGTGCATTGTGTATAGGAATTACGAGATGGAGTTGTCCTACTGTAAATTGTGCATTGTTTATAGGAATTACGAGATTGAGTTGTCCTACTGTTAATTGTGCATTGTTTATAGGAATTACGAGATGGAGCACTGATCGTTATGCTCAATTTTCATTTAAAAAAATCCCAGTTAAAATGAACAATATTTATTTCATGAAAAGAATTTAAAAAATGTATATTACTGCGTGTCAAAACAGTTTACCTAAATATATAGGGTTCACGACGAGGATGACCGGTCTACGGGGAATGTTTGTACTCCTCGTAGACACTCGATTCCACAGCTTGTGTGTCCAGGGGACCGTGTTTGCCCTACGTTTGGTTTTGTATGCTTTATAGCGTTGATGAGATGAGATTGATCATTGTTCGTTACCTTCATTTTTTGTCATTTTCACCATTCGTTTTTTTTTTTAAATATATGATCGTTATACATTGAATACCTTAAATACTGCTCCGAGTTGATTATTTGGCTTTGCTTTATAATTACCTTGTAATGCACACGGCAATTACAAAGTAAGACCTGTGGATTGCAAAACTGATGTCATGTTTCAGATAAATCTTTCTTATCTGAGTAAGCACACTACCTGGTAGATTTCTGTTTCTTCCATACCGTCTCTGAAGCGTCTTTATAGCGTCCTGGAAGCCTTTTCTAAACTTTTCAGTCATCCCGGCGTAGATGATAGGGTTAATAGCACTGTTACTGTACGCAAGGAACAGTGCTATATATTTCACATTCTTCATAAAGGGAGTGACCTAAAAATAAAAACTTATCGGCATTATAGATACTTCTATCACCTTATAAATAAAATAAGTCCTCTATAACTCATCTTATTAAAAGGTGAAGATAACGAACAGTGATCAATCTCATAATTCCAATAAGGAATACAAAATTGAGAGTTGGGCAAACACGGAACCCTGGACATACCAGCGGTGAGATCAGGTGCCTACGAAGAGTGGGCATGCCCTGTCGACCGGTCACACCCGTCGTGTGTCCTACATGTATATCTTGATCAGGTAAACAAAGTCATCCGTAGTCAAAATCACTGTGCCAAGAATGGTCTAACAATCGGTATGAAACATGTTTTGCAGTACTTCAGCCAATGACATGTTGTATTGGCAAACTAGATCGTTCCTATCCTTTCCTTATATAAACAAGCATCAGTTTCGAATTTCTCTCCAAAACCTCAACGCTTAATATAATGGGTTACCTGGGAAATTGTATAAAAATACTAATACTCTACCATTTTGTCGCTGTGAGTGTATAGCTGTGAGTGTATAGCTGTGAGTGTATAGCTGTGAGTGTATAGCTGTGAATGTATAGCTGTGAGTGTATAGCTGTGAGTGTATAGCTGTGAATGTATAGCGTGCCATATAGTAGAAGCGCCTGTTCAGGGGTCCAGCAGACGACGAAGGCCACTAATGCCACAAAGCACATTCGAAGTACCTGTAACAGATTTAAATATCCTTTATATATATACAGCCCTTGCATATCGAAGATATTTTATCATGCCGAAATCTGCTCAGCTTCTCCATCGTCAACTTCCCATATTTATGTAGCAATAGTCCATTATCACTTGCATGTGGTGTTTATATCTCTCAACTGATTTGATACGCAAGGACCTGTTCTGCTTGTGATCAGTTTTTGAATCCAGACAGGCTACTGACAAACAAGTTGATGGTACAGGAGTTTCAAGTCTCTATTAAAGTCAGCATTTCGCAAATTTTATGGTCGCCATAACAATCTAATTTCCCAAAACAACCTATCATTGGGCCAAATGCTCTCTGACTTATTTCATATCGATTGTTAGGCCGTTTTTGGCACACTGATTTTGACTACGGGTAACTCCGTTTACCTGATCAGGATATAGGGCTCACGGCGGGTGTGGTTGACAGGGGATGTTTACTTCTCCTAGGCACCTGCTCCACATCTGGTATATCCAAGGGTCCGTGTAAACTAAACTCAATATCTTGTATTGCTTATAGAGAGGTGAAGATAACGAACAGTGATCAATCTCATGACTCCTATAAGCAATACATACAAAATAAAGAGTTGGGCAAGCACGGACCCCTGGATATACTAGAGGTGGGATCAGGTGCCTAGAAGTTATGACATTGATTACTGTTTGTTATCTTTACCTTTCATGTATGAACACTTGGATCCCATCATCTGATTACCATTAATGTCGACATATTAGAAATAAATCATGATATAACTCAACAGGTAATCATTAAACCGACGACTTTCATGTAATACATGTGCATTACCTTTTTCCGAGCATTACTGTGAGCTCCGTTAGTTGTTTGAACCTCGTGTCCCGGAATTCGTCTGAGATAAAACTTTATTCCTATAACTCCATATGCTAACATCATCACAATCATGGGAATAAAATACATAAATACAGTTAGGAAAATGTAATAACTCCTGCGGCCGGGTTCGTCGGAATTACAATTAGTATCTGTGTAAAATTTCGGCCAAATCTCTTCACACCAAACATCACGGCGATTCCGCCACTGAATATCACGTTGTTGCAGTACCTTCAAGTTTGGTGCACTTGTCCCAATGGCTGCTATCCAAGAGAATACTACCAAAAATGTCAACATTTTCTTGGATAGTTTGCCTTTCGTTGGAAACATAACAGCATGAAATCTCTCAACGGATAAGGAAGTTAGTGTCATCACGCTGGAAACGACCGCAACAACTGCAAGAATTGAATTTTTATAATGCGATATTATCGACGTGAAATTAACATAACGCAAAAATAAAAATAAAAAGACAAAATATCTATTTTATGAAAGGTGAAGATAACCAACAGTGATCAATCTCATAATTCCTATAAGCAATACAAAACAGAGAGTTGGGCAAACACAGACCCTGGATATACCAGAGGTGGGATCAGAAGCCTAAGAGGAGTAAGCATCACCTGTCGACCGGTCACACTCGCCTCAAGCCCTATATCTTGATCAGGTAAACTGATTTATCCGTAGTCAAAATCAGTTTGCCAAGAACGGAAATGAAAGACACCACATCATCTTCCACATCTGCTTCATACCTGGATATCTTATTGAGCATAAATATTAACAGCAAACTAAAATCACAGCTTTATGAAAGGTGAAGATAACGAACAGTGATCAATCTCAAACATAATGTACATGTAACTCCCACAAACAGCACATAATAGAGGGTTAGGTTAACACGTACCACTGAACATACCAGAGGTGAGATGAGGTGCCCAAGATGAATAAGCATCCATTTGCACCCCCCGACGACCGGTCATACCTGCAGTGAGCCCTGTATCAGCTAAATGAAGAAAACCATAGGCAAAATCAGTGTACCAAGAAAGTTCTAATAATCGATTTGAAACGCACCAGACAACATTTGACCAAATGATAGGTGATTTCGTATCGAATCAGTTGAGATATATAAATTTAATATTTTTCGTTATCAATACCCCTGAACAGAACACACCGGGTATCAGGTGCCTATCGACTGGTCACACCCAACGTGAAGCCCTATCTCTTGATCAGGTAAACGGAGTAATCCCTATCAAAATCAGTTTATAAAGAACGACCTAACAATAGATAAGAAACACGACATACAGCATTTGACCCAATCACAGGTATACAGTTCCAGGATATTATAACATAAATACAGTAAAGCACGAAATATGATACTGTCATTAGCTATAGTCTAATAAAACATGGGTACTATTGATTAACCTTAATGATAGTAAACTATAGTCCCATATAACTAGTGTCTTGTCAGGGAAGAGTTGAGCAGAAGAGGTCAACTGAGATGTATAATTTTCTACCAATGTTGGTATTGGACTAATAACAATTAATCAATGACGTATATAGTACTAACTATACAATAAACCAATTTTTAAAAATTGGTTTTACCTTCCCATCTCTTGAAAATTAAGAACAATGGGCAAGCTATGTCGTGTTCCTAAACTCAATAAAACTTAACCGGGTCAAAGGCGGATTTTTTTCTTTCATTAATACGCCCTTACATTGCTAGAACAGATATACAACTACAATTTCATCATACAGTACAGACTCTCGTAAACCAATGCCGCATGATAATAGCAAATACTTATTGAATATTGATATGTCTAGCTAGAATTGATTTTTTCCCCTCATTTGTTGGGGCCAATAATTAAGCATCCATTAATAAAAAGAAGATCAATATAGTGTCTATGATCATAATTCACTTATGCAAATTTTATTGTACGACTTTTTTTCATGTTGATAGATAATTGAGCATGCCATAGAAAATTAACAAATCTAAAACAAAAACTATTCCTTGTCGATGTATAGGTCTATCTGCATATTGTTTGCGTTATTATTTAGATAAAATTGCAATAGATCTGTGTGAATTTCTACTTCACTTCCCATATACTGCAATTTTTTTTAAAAGTATCATGCATATTTTAAGAACACATACATTCATTGTGCATTCCGTAATGTTACAGGTTGTATATATGTTGGCTATTTGGAAATAATTCATGGTATACATTTTCACTGTTGTATACACTAAACAAAGCATTAGATATCAAGTAATGGATAACTAATGACATAACTAATGTTTGCCCAACTATCTATTTTGTATTGCTTGTAGGAGTTATGAGATTGATCACTGTTCGTTATCTTCACCTTGCATACAATAACATACGTATCGTACACTGCTGGTGAGTCTTTTCGCTAATTACAGTGTTTCTAAGGTAGATTTCTTAAGTGACATTGAAAAACATCTGTTTTTTCCTTTCAAAATTCATTTCGATTACAGATGACAAACAACACCATTTCAATTTTACGAACACATTTTTAACAAATGAATCTATATGCAAAATATGAAATTGGTTGTTGCAATTTAAAAAAAGTTCTAATTTTAGAAGAAAAAAAGTCATAAAACGATATAAAGTAATTTTTTTCTATCAACCATTCCGTGTTTGCACGTATTTGTGATGTCAAAGATGAAAATCGCGTCATTTTGCTTGCTGTGGAACTTAGCTGGTGTCAAAGAAGCCTTAATTCATACACTTCATGACCAAAAGACATTGTGAAAATCCCATAAATTTAGCGGCCATATACTGTACCTTGTCCATTGCACATACGAAATGAAAGGCGAAGATAACGAACAGTGATCATGCTCATAACTCCGATAAGCAATACAAAGTAAATAGTAGGACAAACACGGACCCCTGTATATACAAGAGGTGGGATCAGGTGCCCAGGAGGAGTAAGCATTCCCTGTCGACCGGTCACACTCGCCGTGAGCCCTACAAGAATTCGTTATCTTCAGCTTTCCTTGATTGATTGATGTTTTCCGCAACACTCAAACACGGACCGGACGAGATATACCAGGGGTGGGATCATGTGTCAAGGAGGAGTAAGCACCCCCTGTCTAACAGGAACACCCGTCGTGAACCCTATATCTTGATCAGGTAAACGGAGCTATCCGTAGTCAAAATCAAAATGATAAACTATGTTACCTGTTCACTGTTAATAGTTCCTACTTTAAATATTAACTAGAGGAACGTGCAACGTGCATCGATTTATAGATAATTAGTCATCAATAATTATATCAATATACTCATAGTTCAGGAGTGATTTCAAAAGATACTTACCCTGTACAAAGGTTTCAAATTTACAGAGGAACGATCCAAAAGGCCAGTTGTGAGTTATATGGTTCCCAAGGTGTACCCACATACAGAAACAACCCACCAGAATATCGGATACAGCCAAGTTTACGATGAGAATGTTGGAGGATGTCCTCATCCGCTTGTTTGCATAAATAGTAAATATAACGACCGAATTTCCTATAAGGTCCAACAAGAAAACTACCAGGTAGAAGAAAATTTTCAAGAAAATTTCCAAATAAGGGATAGGCGGTATAGGATTAGCGTCAATATAGGCAAAAAGTGCATAGTTGACTGTTGAAATGACTCTCTGACCAGCGATACAGCTAGAATTGAACCACATTATTTTTTTCTGGGCAAACGGTAAGTTAGTCACAATCATATATAGCGAAAGTGGAATGATTTGTACGAATGCCCAGTTAGGGGAAATATGAGAGTTTCAGTCCATTTTCGTTTGCTGAGGGATCTTGATCAAGTTGACGGGTTGCTTTTATTGCAATTCGATGTCGCCTGAAATAAAATTTACAGCATTAGTAATTCATTTATGTCTTCAATCTAGAATACCATTTACTGCATTTGATATGTGATGTTTGTGCTCGACATTATATTTGCCTTGTGAAAGGTGAAGATAACGAACAGTGATCAATTTCATAACTCCTATAAGCAATGCAAAATAGAGAGTTGGGCAAACATGGACCCCCTGGATATACCAGAGGTGGGATCAGGTGCCTTTGTGTTTTTTTTAACCTTCTTAGAGACGACTTATTAACAATGTGCATTTCCATTCATATGTAAATTTGGTGTATCCCAATGAACACGAAATAAAAGACACCACAGAGTCTACCTCCTCTGCTTTTTAAATAGATATTTTATTGAATATAGATGCTAACTGCCAACTGATATCTGAAGTTCGCGACAAACGAGATGATTTCAGCTTCTCCATCGTTAACTTCCCATATTTATGTAGCAATATTTTATTATCACCTGCATGTGGTTATATGTCTTTCAACTGATTCGACACAAGAGTATGTTCTGTGTATGATCAAATTTTGAAGCGATGCAAGCTATTGACAAAATAATAGTTGACTTTTTTTGGCACGCTGTTTTTGGCTATAATAGCTCTAAAACTTCATTGTTATTTCGGATTTCAAACATTTCGGTTGAGCATCACTGAAGAAACATTCTTTGTCGAAATGCGCATCTGGTGCATCAAAATTGGTACCGTATAGGTTTTACATTATGACCCTTGGGTCGAGGCCTCTGCTGGTGGACTGTTAGTTCCCGAGGGTCTCTACAGTCCAGTAGCTAAGTACTTCGCTACTAGCTTGAAAATACGGATGTATATTTAATTGCTGTTATAAAATTTAGAAATTCATTTCAAAATTAAGGATTATCTCCTTCATGCATAGCTCTTATCCTTGGACGAATTTGACTCCACTTTTTTTGGCACGCTGTTTTTGGCTATAATAGCTCTAAAACTTCATTGTTATTTCGGATTTCAAACATTTCGGTTAAACATCACTGAAAAGACATTATTTGTCGAAATGCGCATCTGGTGCGTCAAAATTGGTACCGTATAAGTTTTACATGTATACAGAAGTCATAAGTCATTTACAGAAACAAGTGACTGTGTGTTACAGGTATTTCAATAGTCTCGATTGACGTGTTGCATCCGACTGTTAACCCGTTCTTGGCAAACCGTTTTTGACTACGGATAACTCCCTTTACCAAGATATAGGTCTCGCGGTGGGTTTGACATCGTCGAATGTTGTCTGATGTGTTTTTTAGCAGTTGTTAGGCAGTTCGTAATTGATTTTGACTAAGGAATTAATTTGTTTCCTTGATCAAGATATGGGACTCACTGCGGGTGTGACCGGTTGGCAGAGGACACTTACTCCTCCTAGGCACCTGATTCCACCTCTGGTGTTTCCATGGGCCCGTATTTACCCTTCCCATATTTTGTATTCTTTATAGAATTTATGAGATTGTACACTTCACTGTTTTTTTTTATCAAAACTTCTCAATAGCTGTTACCTTTTTTGAACTCTTTCATGTTGCAAAAGACCAATTAGTGTGTAATATCAAAGTCAGCCTATAGAATGTGTAGATAACACGAGGAGCGCAGCATGACAGGGATGAATTGTGCTTAGACAAGAATCGGCTTATACCTCAAATATCTGTAGCGAATATCATGGAAGCGTAACAATCTAGTGAGAATTTACATGTAAGTACTGGCTGTCTTAATGAAGGAGCATATGGGAATATTAAAGCGATTTGAGAGCATGGTTGCTCTTGCATCAACGGTACTTATATGAATCATAACATGTTCTTATTGATTGTTCGTACCCTATACCCTAAAGTGGGACATTAACAACAAATGCAGATGATCATCGAATTTTGCTACATAAATATGGGATGTTGACGATGGGGAAACTAAAGTTGAGTTGTTAGTTTGCTATTAACATCTATGCTCAATAGAATATCTAAGTATAAAGTAGATGTAGAAGACTCCCTCTTGTATTGCGGGTTCATTGGAATATTGACACATTGTTAATATATAAAACGTCGTCGATATGTTTAAATGACGAGTTGAAGGGTACAACAAGAGAATCTCTTCAGGTACGAGTTAACTTTACGTTGTAATGGTTTTGGTTTTTTAGCATTTCATTTGTTCCTCTTTTGAATATTCTTTATCTTTACTTACGTCTCTATTCTTTGTGTAAAGTCCGATTTAGTTGTAAATTGTTTACTTTATTATTTTCCACACAAATGCCACTTTCCCGCGAATTCCGTTGTTGGATTTACCTCCATCTTGTCAATCATTCCGAAGTTAGTTTGTTTCCTGACTTTTCATTGTACCTTAAACTTATCAGAGGTCATTTTAGATATTCACCTTCCTCTTTTAAAACCTATAAGTTAGAGTAATTTTCATTGGTTGGAGTCAGTACATAAACAGCGATGGCGGCATTTTCTAGTCACTTTCCTAGGGTTAAAGGGCCCACAGGTTCGAGCTCTCTCTTCTTCTTTTCTTTGAGTTAAATCCGGGACTGCTCGTGCAGTCTTATTTTTTGTTTTGTTTAGGAAATAGTCTAAATGCTTTTAAATGTTACTTAGTCCCTAGCTAGAGTCACACTGGTTAAATGATAAATTAGATATCCCTAGGCCTTTACAGTGTTATTGATAATAAATAAATTACCTTGTCCCCTGTATAATAAATAGGGCTTTATTGGAGATGGACCAATAAGAAGCATACATTCCTGCAATCATATCAATGTCTGCACAACTTGAGTGAACTTTGAATTTCTTCGATGATATGCTACTCTACCCACCGTCCTCAATTTAAGGTCCCGCAATTTTCATTAATAACTAAGTGTACGACAAATTGGATTTCTATCCTATTCCTATCTGTTACCTGTCTTTGTCACATTCCTAGCTGTCGCCTGTCTTTGTCACATTCCTAGCTGTCGCCTGTCTTTGTCACATTCCTAGCTGTCGCCTGTCTTTGTCACATTCCTAGCTGTTACCTATCTGTATCTCATTCCTAGCTGTTACCTATCTGTATCTCATTCCTAGCTGTTACCTATCTGTGTCTCATTCCTAGCTGTTACCTATCTGTATCTCATTCCTAGCTGTTACCTATCTGTATCTCATTCCTAGCTGTTACCTATCTGTGTCTCATTCCTAGCTGTTCCCTATCTGTGTCCCAATTTGTCCATTTAAAGTTTATTATTGATTATGACAAATTCTTTAAACGCCAATTGACATTTGAATGAAGTATTTCTACCAAAGGAAAACAAACTTTGTCTTACCTTACTTCCCTATGTTACCTAAGTAGCTTATCTGTGGTGGATATTTTCTAGTGAGGTCACACAGGGCGTGAGTCAAGGTGGACAGCCCACGTCATTTATCAGTGATGATCTATAAAGTTACTATAATGTAATGCAGACTTGTACGTGATATTTGTTAGTACTCCTGTGCTTCAAATCACGATTGATTGATTGATTAATGTATTCCGCCACACTCAACAATTTTTCAGGTGGCGCCCAGTTTTTATTGGTGAAAACCCAGATACAATGTAACTAGGAAGAGACCACCGACCTTCCGAAAGTAAACTGGGAAACTTTCTCACTTACCGGCGCGAGCGGGGTTCAAACCCGCGCCGACAGAGGTGAGAGGCCGTGTGATTTGGAGCGCGATGCTCTAACCACTCGGCCACGGAGGCCCCTACTTCAAATCACGAAGTCCGAACCAGAATTAAAGAAATATGTATATATTTGGCCGTCGGACCAAGCGAAGCATGAAATGGTCATTGGTGTGTCCCAAGTGATAATCATAGTTCCATTAAGTACGGTAAATTATAATTCATTTAAAAATAACACTCCTCGGTTAACGCGATTATGGGATTGTACCATGTCTCCTATGTGAATTTGCTAAACAACGACGCTGAATATGACATCATAATGCACTGTTTACATCAATTGCGTTATGTTTCCCGCGTTCAATGAATAGGCGGATTAAATGTCTATCAAAGGTAGGAAGCTACTGTCCTCACACGTCCAGTGTTAAATTTGGGATATCCATGGTCCTGTTATGGATATCGATTCTATAGATGCCAATACTTTCTACCTACATTGTGAAATTCACGGTTCCTGGGTCAGAGGTTGAGGCCTTAACAACCTATGGTGGGGCCAATATGACCATATAGTGAAAATGAATTAAATCATCGAAAATTTTCTTCTCCACTCCTATCTATATTTGAAGAAAGACTAAAAGCATGACTATGGAGAGAGAAAAAGAAAGAGAGAGAGAGGGGGGGGGGGAGACTTTGTTAAATGTTCGGGACGACCTGTCCTTTTGCATGAAAATGAAAACTAAATAAATAAAATACAAACGCAAACTAGCACCAAAACTAAACTTCATAAACTGTGAATAACCAGAACACCTACATATTGAAATGATCGAGTGTAATATGAAGCATGAGAAAAAACCTGTCTGTTCTGAACGCGATTTAGAGGTCAGTCCAGTGACGCATTGTACTTTTGCACTGTATTGCAGGTGAAGCATGATATTCTTCATATTTGTTCGTGTCGTTGGTTGAGTGCAAATTCAGAGGTAACTAGAGAGATACTGCTTTGTGAGTCACTCAGATACCCCTTTGCTCTCCCTTTTCGTACGTCGTCGTGCGTTGTCCTCTGTCCTCCGTCATGGGTTAACATTTAAACATTTTCATCTTCTCTTAAACCACTAGACCAATTTTCACCAAATCTAGTGTGTATTATCTTTAGGGGACGGGAAACTTCAATTGTGAAATTCATGATCCCATCCCCCAAGTGGCCATGAATTGTGGGTAAAAACTGTAAATAAAAAACTGATACAATCTTTGAAAATCTTCTTCTCTACTCCTGAGTATCTAGCAGTCAAACTGAGTGCATGGTTATAAGGAGCCTGTGAAATTCTTGGCCCCTGTGTTAGGGATTCAGGCCTTAGAGCAGGACCAAAATGACCATATAGTGAATATATATAAAATCTTAGAAAACCCATATATATCTGAGAAAAATTAAATGAATGATTATGATGTCCATTCAGCTTTTTACCTACATTGTGAAATTCATGGCTCCTGGGTCAGAGGTTAAGGCCTCAAGGCGGGGCAAATATGGCCATATTGAGAAAATGTATTAAATCTACTAATATTTGAGAAAAGGTAAATGTATGATTGTGATGTCCATTCAGCTCCTCTACCTAAATTGTGAAATTTATGGCTCCTTAGTTAGGGTTTGGGGCCTTAGGATCAATTCTATGGTCGTTATAACGATCTAGTTCGTCAATACAACCTCGCATTGGGTCAAATGCTGTCTGACGTGTTTCTTACCGATTGTTAAGCCGTTCTTGGCACACTGATTTTGACTGCGGATAACTCCGTTTACCTGATCAGGATATGGGGCTCACGGCGGGTGTGACCAGTCGACAGGGGATGCTTACTCCTCCTAGGCACCTGATCCCACCTCTGGTGTGTCCAGGGGTCCGTGTTTGCCCAACTATCTATTTTGTATTGCTTGTAGGAGTTATGAGATTGATCACTGTTCGTTATCTTCACCTTGCATGAAGCTAATATGGCCATATAGTGAAAATGAATTAAATCATAGAAAATTTTCTTCTCCACTCCTATATATATATTTGAAAAAAGCCTAATGCATGACTATGGAGAGAGAGAGAGAGAGAGAGAGAGAGAGAGAGAGAGAGAGAGAGAGAGAGAGAGAGAGAGAGAACCTTGTTAAAAGTTCGGTCGTCCCTTTAACAAAGTCTCTTTCTTTCTCTCTCTTTTTACATGGAAAATGAAAACTAGATAAATAAAATACAAATGCAAACTAGCACCAAAATTAAACTACATAAACTGAAAACAACCAGAACGCCTACATATTGAAATTATCGATTATAATATGCAAGGTTAAGATAACAAACAGTGACCAATCTCATAACTCCTAGAAGCAATACAAAAATATAGTTGGGCAAACACGGATTCCTGGATATACCAGAGGTGGGATCAGATGCCTATGAGGAGCAAGTTTCCCCTGTCGACCGGTCACACCCGCCGTGAACTCTATATCTTGATCAGGTAAACGGAGTTATCCATAGTCAAAATCAGAAGGCCAAGGATTTAGTGATCGAGTGTTAGGCCGTTCTGTATGCACACTCCTTGTGACGAAGATCTTTCCCTTGGTTTTCCTTTATTTATAGTTTTCTTGTTGACATCGGGAGCATACTGTTTCACAAACACATGGTTTCTTCTGATTTATCGCAAATAAGATGGATGACTTTATAGAGCCAATAACCCGCAGAAGGACAAATAAGTTAGAATTGAAACTCTCCAGGAAAAAAAAATTGCATTCTAGTTAAAACAATCAATCCATAGTTTCCATAAATGCATTTTTTGATGAGCTCAATTCAAAGGATTGTTGACAAAATTGTATTTAGAATCACGTACACACGAAAAACGCACAAAATAACGGTGACTTTGACTTTTCCAAACATATTGTCGTATGGAGTGGATCAAGTATCCATTGTGAACTGATTAACCCTTCGGTAGCAGGATAAAAAAAATCACACTGATTGCAGGAAGGGTCCTTTGAAGCCCGATAGTAGAAACTTTGATCATAATACCCCAAAATATATTGACAGACTGTTTTTATTTTATGTGTATCTAGCCTGAAGCATTTCCGACTTCTTATGATAAATTTGTGCAATATATTTCTTTCTGTCAAGAAAATATCCAACATAAATGTCATATTGGTATTTTGACAATTTTCATAAAATAGAATTTTGCTCATTATCGTCGACTGAAATCGAAATAAATTTTATTATCCTATTTGTTACACACTGAACTCATTTTCCAGTTTATCATACATAACTTTATAAAATGATCATCCATCGTAACATTGTCTAATCTCTTGTTGTTCACGATATTTTTTTTTAAAACGCACTAATTGCAATACCGGGTCTTCCAGGCCTAGGCCCTTGCAGACCATGGTCCACGCAAGGTATGCTGCTATCCTGCCGATGTCGGGCATGTTCATGAATACAACAGCATGACATCTCTTGGTTCTCCTTTTCGTTGTATACGAAAGGGTCATTTGATCCATAGAATCAACACTCCTGTTTGTCATGTTGTAATCGTTGACTATTTCTGGCTTATTCTTTGGTAAAAGGCGAAGATAACGAACAGTGATCAATCTCATACGCAATACAAAATAGATAGTTGGGCAAACACGGACCCCTGGACACACCAGAGGTGGGATCAGGTGCCTAGGAGGAGGAAGCATCATTTCTCAGCCGGTCTCACCTTCCTTGTGCCCTATATCTTGATCAGGTAAACGGCGTCATCCTTAGTCAAAATCAGTGTGCCACGAGAGGTGTAACAATCGGTATGAAACAATACAGACAGCATTTGACCCAATGATAGGTTGTATTGGCAAACTAGATCGTTATAACGACCATAGAATTTGTGAAATGCTGACTTTAAACGAGACTGTTGAAACCCCTGTACCATCAACCTGTTTGTCAGTAGATTGCCTCGATTTAAAAACTGACCATACGCAGAATAAGCTCTTGCCTATCGAATCAGATGAGAGATATCAACACCATATGCAGGTGATAATAGAATATTGCTACATACGTTTTGCACACAGGCACTTGTTTCTGTAAATGACTTATGGCTTCTGTATACTAATAACAACACAAGTTACCTAGCTTCAAATGACACAGA
This sequence comes from Ostrea edulis, assembly GCF_947568905.1. NCBI lineage: Eukaryota > Metazoa > Mollusca > Bivalvia > Ostreida > Ostreidae > Ostrea > Ostrea edulis. Next base: position 107,478,462 of record NC_079164.1, read on the forward strand.
ATGGCACCCCCTGAGAATGTCGGTCTTTTGAGCCTCCAGGGAATATGCGATGCAAATGTATTTACTACCGTTGTATTGTACAACCATTCAACTTAAAAACCATGTATGGCATGACTGCATTCATTGCCTCTTATCGCCGAAAACTGCAACAAAACATGAATTTTCCGTTTTATACCACGAAGTGCTATGTACTGATACCACGCAGAATACGTGGGCGATTTTGACTGGCTAGCACGCTCTTCTAAAATTACGTTTGGAATTCTTTAGAGTTATTTATATATGTCGATTTGATATGTCCCTGTGAGCTCGAAATAAAGGACACCACAGAGTCGTCCACTTCTGCTTCATACTTAGATATTTTATTGAAAGTAGACATTAACGGCAAACTGACAACTCAACTGTATGACAAACGGGATGATTTCAGCTTCTCCATCGTCAAGTTCCCACATTTATGTAGCAGTATTACACTATCACCTGCATATGGTGTTTATATATCTCAACTAATTCGATATGCAAGAGCTTGTTCTGGGTATACTATAGTCAGTTTTTAAATCGAGGTAAGCTAGTGACAAACAAGTTGATGGTACAGGGATTTCAACAGTCTCGATTGAAGTCAGCATTTCGCAAATTCTATGGTCGTTATAACGATCTAGTTCGTCAATACGACCTCGCATTGGGTCAAATGCTGTCTGACGTGTTTCTTACCGATTGTTAAGCCGTTCTTGGCACACTGATTTTGACTGCGGATAACTCCGTTTACCTGATCAGGATATGGGGCTCACGGCGGGTGTGACCGGTCAACAGGGGATGCTTACTCCTCCTAGGCACCTGATCCCACCTCTGGTGTGTCCAGGGGTCCGTGTTTGCCCAACTATCTATTTTGTATTGCTTGTAGGAGTTATGAGATTGATCACTGTTCGTTATCTTCACCTTGTATAGAAAAGATAGAGCATCAGAGATTAATTTAATGGTGACCATTAACATACGATGAACATTTCACAAAAGTTTATCAATCAATAGACATTCATTACCAATGAATGTGCTGCGTACACGTGGTCCAGATATAGTAACACCATAATCTACTTTCGTTTTCACATACATGTACCCAATGAGCAGAGACTTTACAAACAGATAATATTACCCACAATGCAAATTGAATTAAAAAATTATCGAATAAGAATGACATGACTATCGAATAAGAATGACATGATTATCGAATATGAATTACATGCTTTTGAATATGAATAGCAAAATTATCAAATATGAATGACATGATTGTCGAATATAAATAACATAATTATCGAATATAAATGACATGATTATCGAATATGAATGATAAGATTATCGAATATGAATCACATGTTTCTGAATATGAATGATATGATTATCGAATATGAATCACATGTTTTTGAATATGAATGAAAAGTTTAGAATATGAATAACAATTTATTGAATAAGAATGATGTTTTTAAATATGAATAACAATTTATTGAATAAGAATAACATGTTTTTGAATATGAATGATAAAATTATCGAATATGAATATAAACAACTTTTCGAATATGAATAATATGCTTTAGAATATACATTAAAAGTTTTCGAATATGAATAACAAGATTAATATAATAGTGCAACATTTTACACGCCATATTAAGCTGCTGTCATTATTTTCTTATTCTAAATAAAACGCAAGTCCGTGAACTACGTTACAGTGAATTACGTTATGATCAATTAATTCAATACTGTTAAGGAATCTTTTGTACGAGCAAAATCACTAAGAATCTGTATCATTGATACCGCCTGTCATACAGGGACCTGTAGAAAGGGAATTTACACGCGGGAACGATTTTGACTACTGCAGTGGTGTATATAATCATTTTAACCATCAATATCCTTATTCAAACAAATGCAACTATCTAATTCCTACGTAAGCCGATAGGTCCCAGGGTATAGAATTAATATTTATTTAACTGGCGGCCGCCACTTAATTTATGTGGCGGCCGCCACTTATTATCTGGCGGCCACCAGTTATTAACTGGCGGCCGCCATATAAATTAACTGGCGGCCGCCAGTTATTTTATCTGGCGGCCGCCACTTAATTTATATATGGCGGCTGCCAATTGCAAAAACAATGTAATTCGTATCGCTGAGTGATTATTTTGGAAAGATTTAGAATAGTACGCAAAAACGCAGCATCGTTTTTCAAAGTGCATAGGGACATTCGGAGGAGAAATTGTCTTCTACAATTGTTGACAAGCAGAAAAGGAACTTAAAATGTCTCTTGTCCAAACTTCGTACTCCTAAATTTGAGGGAGGGAGCTCCGTTCATCCTTCAATTGATCAGTTCATTCATTATTACATTTTTACCATTCATTACTACCACCAAAAGAGTGGGGTGGGGGCCAATTAATCTTATTTCACATGTGAAAATAATTTAGTTTAAATGTGAAAATAATAGAAATTGAACGTTCAAATAAATGGAAGGTCAGCCCTGTGGTTCTACGTATTTAACAGTACAATCGAAAACAATAATTTAATGTTCTTAATTATATATATATATATATATATATATATATATATATATATATATATATCACATACATATTACTAAGCATTGGGGATGGATTGCACCCCTTTCATTTTGAGAGTGAGATAGAGAAAGAGAGAGGAATTGAATAACTGGTGACAGCCATATAAATGATTTGAATTGAGTGGCGTCCGCCATATAAATTAAGTGGCGGCCGCCATATAATTAACTGTCGGCCGCCAGATAAATTAACTGGCGGCCGCCACATAAATTAAGTGGCGGCCGTCAGATAAATTAACTGGCGGCCGCCACTTAATTTATCTGGCCCGCCAGATAATAAGTGGCGACCGCCAGATAATAAGTGGCGGCCGCCAGTTAAATTAAGTGGCGGCCGCCACATAAATTAAGTGGCGGCCGCCAGTTAAATAAATATTCTATACCCTGGCACCTATCAGCTTCCGTAAATTCCTAGTAATTTCATTAGAATTTTATTTTGAAAATGAAGAATGTATGTTATTCTAAGATATCATGACAATAAAATATTGATTTACTTTGTGTTTACCTCTGGTGTAGCTTTGTATATAGTGTAACGTAATTCACGAATGTGTAACGTAATTCACAAACTTATAAATACTCTGTTTTAATGTCAGATAATGACTAGAATAAGTAATGCTGAGCTCATGCTCTGTGTGCATCAATTCATGTGATGAGAGAAATAATCGATTTCATGCACGCATCAATTCATTTGATGAGAGAAATAATCGATTTCATGCGCACATCAATTCAATTAATGCGCGCAATAATTGAATTGATGATATCTTCCAATAATTAAAGTTACCTTAAATTATTTGGGTTTATGTTATTTTGGGGTACCATACTATCCCACTGGGAGGAGGTGGAATAGCTGTTTGGGATGCATAGTGTTTCTGCGACGTGTGTTTTGTAGACAGGAAAGTGGTACAGTTTTGTGACATGTTTGGCGGATGGATAAGTCATATGATTGATTAATTGATAATATTATGTTTTAACGGCCTGCTCCAGTTACTCTCACTCATATGGAGAAGCCGGCATGATTGTCAGTGAAGGGCAGCAAAATTTAGGCCTGTGCTCGTTGCTTAGGGTCTTCGAGCAGGGAGGGATCTTTATCGTGCCACATCTGCTGTGACACACGACCTCGTTTTTTTGCGGTCTCATCCGAAGAACCGCCCCATTTAGTTCCCCCTAACGACAAGCAGGGGCACTGAGGACCTATTCTAACCCGGATCCCCACAGGATGATTATAATACGAGTTCTGACTGAGAGTGGCATTCCTACCTACAGTAACAGTACTACGGACGAGCCAGCAACAGAACACATACTGTTGATAAATCCGTGAATGCAAGTGAGCTCTACCAAGTAGATGCGTGTGTGGCTGCAATGTACGAAAATAAATGGTATATTGGGAAAATCTTTGAATATGACCAAGATGATCAAATCACATACAAATTGCGTTAGGTGGGGAAAAGTAATTTAGAGGCGAAAGCATTCAAATAAGATTTGAATTCCTAGTACGTGACATTCTTTGCCCACTTAATGAGCCAGTAAAGAGGGACAAGACACGTAATATGTTTAAATTCTCAGAAAAGGGTCTAGAAAGGTCCAGAATATTTTTTGAAGAACTGTAATAAGTCTTCTTTTGATAAGAAAAATGTACGTATTCAAAATGTTTATTTCCATATTAGCAGTTACAAGTTCGCATGTGAATTACGTTACACCGTCTGTTTTATCAAACAGACTTATTTTAGTACAGAGTTTATTGTTTAATCCTATCAAACTTAATTGGGCACTAGAAATGGTGTATATGTTGCTTAAATCATCCGTAAAAAGTTATTATTCTGCTTTTTCAGACTATACAAATGGTGATTTCGCCCAATATTTAACACGGTGTGCGAAACGTGATTTAATTTGATGTTTAACGATCATAAAAATTTAGAGATATATTTATGCTATCATTTGCAAAGATAGTGTAATAAGAATTTTCATTTTCCGTATTCCAATTTGTGGAATTGTCACTGTTAAATCATTAGAAAACATGGGTATGTATTTTCTGAATGAATGTGAATTATGTTACAAAGACGACCATTATCTCAAGTCTGAAAATAAATATTTCCTTTGAATGTTAACGTACAGAAACCTTTGAACATCTTTCTAAAAGATGTACAAACGAAAACATATATCTACTCCGTTGTTAATTTTAGTATGTAAGTCTATCCAAAGAAAAAATAAAGTATCATTTCCCCATAAACCATTTTTTCTTTTTTTCAATGATAAAGTGTATCAAATATGGACTATTTTAGTATACATATATATGGTAAATTTTGAATTACATTTTGGTTTTTAATTCCATAGTTATTATATATCTATCAAATAATAATATTTGAAACATCATTTTGAATACTAGAATAACAAATGTTTTACATTTTGAACAGTATCTAAAGCAATAACGTAATTCACTGCCAAAATTACCCTGGATTTCTTTCAAATGTGTGTAGAAAATAAATCCTACTTTCAAGAGCTACCGTATGTGTTTTCTAATTCTAAGAATATTGCTCTATCGAAATCAAAACATTTCCATCATTTTCAGAGTTGAAAATTTTCAGCCGTTTTTTAAAACTTTTTGGGGCACTTTAATTGACTTTGGATGATGTGCACCGAATGTGTGTCTGTGTGTGTGTGTGGGGGGGGGGGGGGGGGGGGGGGGGGAGAAATTCAAACACATTGATTAAAGATATAAAATTGGTATTTTATTTTCATTTAGGAATATTTACTGATCTTGATATCTATCAAAGATTAGAATAATCAACAATGACACTTCCTCTATATTTATGCAATATTATTGTCTTTAAAAAAGACATGTAATACACGAGTACATGTACTTGTTTTCCAATAATTCCAATGTTATTTATTACAGTTGTTTTGATTGGACAAAAATAAAGCTGAACGAGAGTTTACACATCAGTAAATCCTATTATTCATACGCGCCTGAAAAACAAATAACGTAGTGCTGGGAAACTATTTTTTTTTTTGAAATTGCTAATACAGTGTATGGATTGGAATAATAAGAATCAAACATTCTTTTTGAAGAATTTATCGATTTATAAACTCCGGACATTTAACTCACAAATTTAGCATAAAAGTGCTTCATGAAAGCTTCCTGACATAATGCAGATTCAAGCTTGTTCAAATGATGGCCCCCGGGGGGTTGGATAGGGCCAAAATAGGGGGTCAAAGTTTTACATACAAATATATAGGAAAAATCTTCTTTTCAAGAACCACTGAGCCAGAAAAGCTGAGATTTACATGAAAGCTTCCTGATATAGTGCAGATTCAAGTTTGTTCAAATCATGACCCTGGGGCGTTGGATGGGACCAAAGATTTACATACTAATATATAGGATAAATCTTTAAAAATCTTCTTCTCAAGAACCACTGAGCCAGAAAAGCTGAGATTTACATGAAAGCTTCCTGAAATAATGCAGATTCAAGTTTGTTCAAATCATGGCCCCCGTGCGTTGGATGGGGCCACAATAGGGGATCAAATTTTTACTTAATATGTAAGGAAAATCTTTAAAAATCTTCTTCTCAAGAACCACTGACCTAGAAAAGCTGAGATTTACATGAAAGCTTTCTGACATATTTCAGATTTCAATTTGTTAAAATCATGGCTCCCAGGGGAGGATGGGGTCACAAGGGGAAGGGGGGGGGGGAATCAAAGTTTGGCATACAAATATATAGGGAAAATCTTTAAATATGAGCCAAGTGACTCAGGTGAGCAATGTGGCCCTTGGGCCTCTTGTTAATATCAAATTGTTAAATGTGGTTTTAAGCTTAGTGTAATCTATGAACAGAGTAGATCAAGGTTTAGAAGTTGTAAGCGGCAAATTCTGAGGACTCCCTTTTTCCTCAGCAGAAGAGTGTGTGTAATGGGGATAGAGGTTGAATTCTCTGCATAATTGGCTTTGCCTATTATGTAAATTACCCCATACTTTGAGTATCATAGCCCGTACAGGGAGTCTCATATTTGCATTTAAGCCTCAATATAAGTTTTCTATGTATATGTTTATGATCTTTCAAAAAATGCATACAGTTCCTAATCAATTACAGAAAAAATTAAGAAAAATAGAAGTTTGAAGCATATAAATCATTTTGACCCCCCCCCCTCCCAAAAACCTGAAACCCTGACCCATGTACTGGTATTTTACAATTCAAGAAGCTGGACATTATGTATATCATAACTATGCATTTATCTCCCATGACCATGAAAGTAGAGAAGAATTTTTTTTTTAACATTTTCATGACGTGGCTATATTGGCTCTGACCAAGGGCCTGAACCCCTGATCAAGGAGCCATGAATATCACAATTCACATTACATGTAGGAAACACCATTACATCAACAACGACACAAAACATATATTGGATTTGTTTAGATAAGTTTCAATGATACAGATAAACATTGGATATAATACATGTGTATGTACAGTGCCCTTCTTCCACAGTTCACGTACTACCTTGTGTATCATATAAATACTGTATATACATGTATATCTATCACTGTACATATATTTCTTTTGTCTATCTACTTTTCCTATTAGACCGAGTCCTTAAAATTGTAACACTTCAACACGCTGCAGTTAGTAGTTCAATTCACTCTTATTTATTTTTCTGGAGGTATAATTTGATGTCTGTAAATTCAGCCGACCATGGTCCTCTTCCTTCCTCTCATCCTCACCTCCTCCAGCTTCCCTACCACTTCTTTAGATCCCGTGTCGTTGCTCTTGCAGTAGGCCTCTAATACTTTGTTAAATAGTTCTTCTGTGTTTGGGTGAGTGCTTAAAAGAGCCCGTTCTAAAACATACAGATCAACTCCTTTGTCCTCCGACATATTTTCAAAGAAACTTAATCCAAAGTCGATAAGATAAAGCTTGCAATCTGATGGTTTTCCTTGGAGAAGCATGTTAGATGTTGTTAAGTCTCCATGAACTATATTTTGCTTGTGCATGATACCCAGGGTGTTCCCAATAGCTTGTGCCAAAGGCTTGAGTGTTTCGATTGCTTCCGCCAAGTCCTTGCTGCCCTGAACATTCTTTATGTAGTCTTTTACTGTCACAGAATCCTGCACTTCTTCCATGTAGATGCAAGAAGAATCCATGTTCACGAAATATACAGTAGGTGTGATAATACCTAAAGCAAAATAAAAGAAATTGATGAAATGCATGAAACAGTTAATCACTTATTGCACAACAGACAGGCCATGGGATTAGCCATCAATATTTAACATACATATATCATTACCAAGTATGTTCATTTCCATCAAATATACATTTATCTATGACCTATGAATCCAGTATTATCAATTTGAAATGTTAGAATGAATTTTCATTTAAAATATAAATAATTTAATTCCTATTTAAAACTGTATGTCCTTGCAGCTCACAGTGGTTCTATCTTGGATAATTGAATTTACAAATCATAGCTATTTGGTTCTGGCAAATATTTTTAAAGACTTTTCCTATATAAAACTTAAAAATCCTATTATGATCCCATCTGGATGTTTCCATAGTAAAATCTAGGGTACATTGTACATATCAACATCATCATTTTGGGTACGAGTTGACGATTTATTTGGATGCATTGAACGAGGTATGAGTTGTCTGTGAACCTTTAAACAAACATAAAACTTTATGGTGATAGATTTTCTGGTTCTGTGATTCTTGAGAAATGTTCTATTTTAAACAGCACTATATGGAGCACCATATTAACAGAAACTCAAATAATTGAAAATATCATTAACCTGCAACTCAATTATTGTGCATACTAATTGAATAGATGCATACATCAATTCAATATGCAATTTCCAGGTTACCCAATAGTTATTTCCCTTTGAGACGTAAAACATACTTTCGTCCACACGCGGTGGGTACAAATGCTAATTTCTGCCTTCTTATATTGCCTAAAGGATGATTATCAGATATCATGCAACCACCAAACTGCTGGGACACACAATATTAGTAAGTTTATGATTTAATAAACAACAAGCATTCTGAGAGTATTGCATGGCAATACATAGTCCCCTATTGGTTGCAAAATCACTGTACCACAACAATATTCAAAGTTCATTATGTAGGTTATGGTAAAAGGAAAAATTGGGGAACCAGGATACGAATGATTGGAAATCAACTATTATTCAAGTAGAGACTAGACCAAGAAAAAAGACAAATTTATAATTAGGTTTAGGTCTTTAACCAAGTCAATAAACTGTGACATGTAGATAATCATGAATAATTTATCTAAATTGTAGTATTACTATGCTAGAAGTTTTAATGAGTGTAGTATTCTTAATTCTTATCTACAGAGATAAGAAACTTGGATGTAAACTAACAATTCATGCTATTTTTCTACGTCCAAGGACCATAACTTAAGGAAAATCAATAGACCACGATGAAATTCAAACTTGATCTGTAACTTGTTATGGCAAAGCCACATACCAAGTATAAAATAAATATCTGCAAGAACAGAGAAAAAAAGTGCGGAAAACTGGACTGACAGACAGACGGAGTGCAAACTTAAAGTCCCCTCGACTTTGTCAGTAGGGGACTAAAAATCAACAATCACCATCTTTCTTACTTGGAACTTGCATATCATTGCTCTCATCGACTGAATTGAAGCATGCATCAATTCAATTATTGCTCTCATCGACTGAATTGAAGCATGCATCAATTCAATTATTACTCTCATCGACTGAATTGAAGTATGCATCAATTCAATTATTACTCTCATGAACTGAATTTGAGGCATGCATCAATTCAATTATTGCTCTCATCGACTGAATTGAAGCATGCATCAATTCAATTATTACTCTCATGAACTGAATTTGAAGCATGTATCAATTCAATTATTGCTCTCATCGACTGAATTGAAGCATGTGCATCAATTCAATTATTGCTCTCATCACCTGTTATTGTTTATAATTGTTTGGTTAGAAAGAGCTAAATGTGATGTCACAAAGCACTATTTTTGTTCAACTTGGCTACATGGCGTTATATTCCCTGTGTTAAATGAATAGATGGATCATAGAGTTATCTTCATATAATTCCCCCTTTAATATTAGGATGTTACTGGGAGTTTAGCGAAAGGGGAATTTCATAAATAATATATATTTTCAAGTGAATGGATATTTCTAATCTATCGTACTTAACTAAATTATGATTATCACTTGGGGCACGCCAATGACCATTTCATGCTTCACTCGATCCTATGCGGTCACATCATATATATACATATATGTATTAATACATATTATACATATTTTAAAAATGTATTATATAAGTAAATGTGGATTGAATAAATATTCATGGTCAAGGTCATCTCAGTAATGCCATTCAATAACAAAGTACATGAAAGCGTACTTGGAGCGTCTCAGATAAGTCCAATTTAAATAACAATCACGATGATCTCGTCCCTGTTTACTCAACACCAGAAGGTGTTAGTTGGTACCGCTTCAGGCAGTGTACTGGTCTGCTATAGTCAAACACTTCAAGTTATTTGTAGCACGTTTTTCGACTAATTTTTTGTCCCGTGTAGATCTGGGTTACAATAGGTCCTCAGTACCCCTTGGTTGTCGTAAGAGGCGACTAAATGGGGCAGTCCTTCGGATGAGACCGCAAAAACCAAGGTCCCATGTCACAGCAGGTGTGGCATGATAGAGATCCCTCCCTACTCAAAGGCCATAAGTGCCGAACATAGGCCTAAATTTTGAAGCCCTTCACCGGCAATGGTGACGTCTCCATATGAGTGAAATATTCTCGAGAGGGATGCATGTTAAACAATATTCAATCAATCAATCAATCGACTAATTTTTAAAATGAAATTTCCAAATGTTTCAGATATATATTTTGAAGTGACACCATCAGTCTTAAAGATTTCAAGTCACGTGATGTTGTAAATAAGCGGTGGATTTCCAGATAGTGATTAGACACAAATGATCCCAATGACCTATTCTCTTTTGAAAAGTCGATCGAGAGGCATGTCCCTTGTCCCGGGTTTAAATTACAACTCTGATTACGTCAGCTTGCTTTTCTCTAACTGGTCCCCTATTGTGACAGACCTGTTAACGTAAACCCGGGACAGGGGACATGTTGAAAATGGATTAAAAGCAAGTAAGTGTTGATTTCCTGGTGACAGTTTTGTGCATTACTGTTATATGTTTGAAAACAACTTGTCTATTGCATATATCCAGGCACATCTGAGTCAAAAGGTCAGTCGAAGCATAAACCGTCACTGACTCTGGCATTTACATGTTTTCCAGAATCAAAATATGAATGCTTGCGAAGAGAAGTTGATGAAAGCTATGCCTCTTGACTTCTCTAAAGAGAATACCCTATGAACCTCACCATTGGTATGTTGTCTGATGATTCTCTAAATGTTAAATGAAGAACTTTCAATCTTATTTTATCATTGCACTTTATTTTCATAAATTTCGATACAGAGGCATGCTTATTTTCTTTAATTTCTGTTTTAAAGAAAGAGAAAAAACAATCCATGGAAAAATGCTATTTAAAGCTAAAATTTGCTTGTTGGAAAAGAACCATCTAGCTAAAATTTGCTACTAATAGTAGTAAAAAAAAAAAGTTGATTTCGATCCCTGCAGACAAGACTTGATCTTACAAGCTCATTTGAGTGCTCAGGTGAGCTAAAATAAAATTACTCTACCATTCATTCGGCATCTCAACATTGCTCGAACTTCAGATTTCACTCGATGAGCTGTCAATGATTTGTCAAGACTGGGATGTCTATAGGATTTGGTAAATCGTTCTTTGACAATGCATGGTCTCCCGTAAAAGTTTGTTTTGTAAATTTTTGCTTCAGCTCCTTGCTTCCACAGCTCCATGTTCATTATACTCAGTGTTTATTTTTGTTTTTCATTTACCAAATAATTATCTCGCTATGTAAAACGTGAAACTGATTATGATCCATGTTATACGTTTTAAGTACCTCCAAATATAAAAGAGCTAGGGATCATCCCATAACTGTGACGAAAATATTTTACATCTTTCATATAAAACCGATATTGCATTTTATAAATTTTTAAAAATAACAATGATTTAATAAATTTTTGGGATTTAAGTGAAATTGGTTGCATCCCTATGCTTACCTACTTCAAACTCATGATAGTTCATCAATTATTTAATGCATTCTCCCCAAGCACCACCTTGCAGACAGCTGTTTTGAGAATGGCAATGCCAAAGACAGAAAAGAAATTCATATTATATTACTTTCCAACTTCATATTCTTCCCAAAAGGTATGATGTTTTTCTGTAATGTATGAATAATTAAGTACGTTGTAATTACTCAATGTTAAATTGTGTTCTGTACCCGTTATGTTATACATACATTTAGTGTACTTTTGTAGTGCATGGTGAAGGTCAAAATGACAGAATAGAACTTACTCCGAAAATGAGAACATGGGTTTGCATTCAGTATTAAATCCATATTCATAAACAGTGTTACAGCATTAATGGCTCAATTCAAAGACATGGTTAATATAAATTACCATTTTTGTAGAGCAAGCAGTTAATTTAATATTATATGGACCTCATGTTTTGGGAACTATTCATTGTTGGGTATGAAATACGCTTATAATCACTTATTGATTAGACACTAGATGTTCAGTCTTTACTTAGTCTTGAAAAATACAAAAACTGGTGCTTTATAAGCACATTTTCTATTTTGCTAAGATTGACCATTTCTGCTAGCCAAGCATTAATTAATTTACAATCTGCTCAAGATTGTATAAACATGTATTGGGAGGGGAGCAGATCATAAAGACTTGGCTTGCTAAGACACACAGGAGCTTGCCATACATATTTAAAAATTATTTATATATTAGATATGCAATGGAACCACAAGGGAAGATGTTGCACTCAAAACACTAAAGATTATGTTGCTAGTTTTAATAGCTCACCTGAGCTGAAAGCTCAAGTGAGCTCTTCTGATCGCCTGTTGTCCGTCGTCTGTCTGTCTGTAAACTTTTTACATTTTTTATTTCTTCTCCAGAACCACCGGGCCAATTATAACCAAACTTGGCCAAAAGCATCCTTGGGCGAAGGGCTTTCTAGTTTGTTCATATGAATGGCCATGGTCCCTTCAAAGGGGAGATAAATGCAAAAATAGGGTGGGGTCATTTAAAAATATTCTTCTCAAGAACCACTGGGCCAGAAGAGCTGAAATTTACATGAAAGCTGTCTGACATAGTGCAGATCAAAATTTTACATACAAATATGTATAGGGAAAATCATTAAAAATCTTCTTAAAAATCACTGGCCAGGGAAGTTTACATTTACATGTAAATATGAGCCAAGGTGTCTCAGGTGAGCTTTCCTGTGTACGTGAGCAGTGACACTGTGTAGAGTGACTCAAATTAAAGACAATTTTAGGTCCTTCCAAGCTTTATGGCTTTTGTAAATTATATTTACTGCTCTTTAAGGTTAAACTGAAAATATTATTTTGGTCTCTTGGTCCTTTTCCACATCATAAATCAAGATGGATGAACAGTTGTCAACTGATCTCTAACCAATGATAAACAACTAGGCTGTCCAAAGTCACGAATATTAGCCCCTTATCAGTGAAACTGAAGTTTCATCTTCATCTGTCTGACTGTTCCACTTGGTTTTCTGCACTAATTTTTTTTTATCATATTTGAGTTAGGAAGCATTGTATTATTTAGGATTTGGTCATTACAAACATATATATGTATATATATTTATTAGAAAACTTACTACGTTTGAAATTGTATGTTATAATATCATTTGTCTTTTCAAATTGATGTACCGGTATGTCATTCATCATATTGGTTAAGTCAATAAAGAATTGTTTTTGGTTTAGAAATAAAGTAACTTCCGTGACTAGTGAATAATGTATTTAATATTTTCAACAGGTCCTGCTTGCTTTCTTTGAGAAAGAATTGTCCTTCACTCCCCGTCTTGTCAGTTTATTTTCTGGACAACACAATCAACCATGGTATGTCAAACTGAATCCAGAGGGTGCACATGTGCCTGTTCTCAGGGACGACACATTGAACATTACTTTCACAGACCCTGCCAACATCATGGAATATGTGGACAAATCCTCAGAAAATGGTACATAGCTATTTTTACATTCCTACATCTATATTCTTAAGTGGTACTATACACAAACAATTTTTGTCCCATGTTATTTTTGTCCAGGTGCATTGGAAATTGATTCTATCCACTTGTGAATCAGTCCAAATGAATTTATATTTGACCAGCTTTGAATTTGCCTATTTCTAATAACGGTGAAATGAACAAAAATTAAGCAGGGGCAAAATTTACCCTGTATACAGTACAACAAACTTTGTGTGTAATGTAGAGAAAGGTATGTTTTAGTATGCCCACTAGCAAGGCTCTTCAAGACTACACCTTGTCCATCAAGTTTAGTAATCAATCTTTTTTCTTTCTTTTCATCTTGGATTGATACATCTCTTTCAGGTGAGAGGTTATTTCCTGATGAGTCCTCAGAACTTGGTAGACAGGTTCGACAGCTGTGTAAGAGGCTGGATATGATTGAAATGGACGTCATAACTTACGGCATTATCTATCACCCACATCTTTCTGATGCGGGATGTGGGATATCGGGGGCGGAGCAAAGGAGCATGAGAGGTGGGCACCCATCACTTTTATACACCCTCCTTCTAAAATATAGAATTTCTAGCAATGAATTGACTGTTCCATGACATATCATCACGTTATTAAGATATAATATGTTTAATAAAGTGGATGAAAAGGAATGTTATTAAAATCAAGAATTTTATTAAACAAGATCTCAAATTTAGCAAATTTTGGGGGTTTTTTCCTAGAAAATTTTGCCAACAGACTGAGCTATTTGACGGAGTTAGCAGCTGCCCACCCAGCACTCAGAGATAGTTACCTGACAAAGAGCCAAATAGCAGCACAAAAATTTGACATCATCACAGATGAAGCAAAGGTCAAAGGTCACTTAGAGGGCCTAAAGCGTACCATGAAAGACATCGAACAGCAGTTAAATGATTTGAAAGAGAGTAAGTCAAGACAATTTTTGAAATTCAGTGAGAGCATCGGATGACACCAACATTCATTGGTAATATTATAAATAGATATGAGAAAGTAATTGGGTCACACAGAAGAAATTAGAATGAGAATTGAAACATGTAATATAATACCAGAACCAGGGATCTAATGGTGATAACCATTTCAGATAGACTCTGTAGTTTGAAAAAGTTGGTCTAATTTATTGGTTTTAATAATTTTCAAACATTAAAATACCATTATTTCATTTTAATCTGCTAATTACTTTTGAGATTTCTCTTTTTTTGACAGAAAATGGAGATGTAGCAGATGAATTATGGTTGTTTGGACCAATGTTTACAGCCGCAGACATCCATCTTACAGTGCTTTTATACCGCTTGACTTTGTTAGGCATGGACAAACATTATTTTTCACAAAGCCAGTTCCCAAATATTGACAGTTATTTCTCCCAAGTCAGGAAACGTCCAACCTATGCAAGATTGGAGAAAGAAATCTCGACACTGAGACTGACATTGTTGTGGGAAAACTTGAAAACCTGGTCTCCATTCTTTGTGGGGGCAGCAGGCCTCGGGCTTGTTGCAGGAGGAGCTTATTTTGTTTATCAAAAGAATAAATGATAATGATATGGTCAATTTTTAAATGAACTTGATATTTTGAAGGTTATTTTTTACAACATGGCATCTTCACAAGTCAAGGGTCAGTGCGAGGTAATGAATCAATAACCCTTGACTTGTGAAGATGACAACATAGTAGATGTGACACTAAGAATGATGTAGATGTTTGGTTTTGTTCAAGATGTTGTGTACTATTGTACTTACCTGTAATTTGATTTACAAATTTTGTTTTAGAGTTGTGTGCATTTTACATTTACTGAAATGTTGACCAAATTTTAAGGTCATTTGGATTTTATCAGTGCAATTATTTTATGATTTTAAAGATTTTGGTGCTTCCATAGAAGAGGTTTTATTTCACTTTCATTTCACTTTTTGATCTGAAAGTAGCTAGCATTCTGTCAATAACAGTCAGATTTAAATGGAGATAAGAAACTAGAAACCAAGGAGATGTTTTGTATTATAATGGCTATGTTTGTTTGAAGTACGATTATTTTGAAAATATGTGTATATTGAATGCATTAATGCAAAACAATTTCAAAGTAATATCCCTTTTAAACTATAAATACGAATGCAATGTACATGCGCAGATCTAGAGGGAGGGGGACCCTCCCTGGAATTTGCAAAGATAAAAAAATTACAATATAACGATTTATAAGAAAAATGAGTTATATCACGGGTTCGATTTTGTGAAAAGGTTCGAACCACACCCCCACCCCCACAAAAAATTTCTGGATCTGTGCTTGAATGTACATGATCTTATCATACCTGCTATTCAATACAGCTAGGACACAATTTTTCCTGGGAATTCAACCTTCCTCAAATGTCCATATCGGACAGAAAAAATACCATAAATTAATGTATCTGCTCCATAGTTTCTAGAGCACTTCTGTTTGATATTTACCATTTGATGATAGATTTTACATATCATGTGACTAAATCCTGATTGACCGTATTTTATGAATGTGACATAGTACAGCGTATTAGGTGTTGATATGGTTCAGTACTCCTCGATTTCTCCGCTGCAAATTTAAATATTTCAGGGGACTGTTTTGACTACAAAGTACTCAACAAAAATGCAAAGAAAACTTGGGAAGTATATGCATGCTATAAGAAATATACAATTGTACATAAAAGTTGTTTTTCGTTAAGAAGTTCCTAAACAACGGATTTAATGTCCCTTAATCCCAGAAATATATTATTAAAAAGTAGAAGATCATGGTTATTTTTAATACATATTTTTAGTTATTGAAAGCAAATTGACCTATTTAAGTCGCACAGTATTAGGATTCATGCTTGTTGCTACACTGTTACAGTATACGTTTTGATTTTATAGAATGTCATCCATTTGTGTGGATCATCACATTCTGTTTTTCTGAATCTGTATCACCTTTCTCTGAAATTGATAACATCATAAATCGTAAGCCTTCTTTGGTGTTGAAATAGACAGATTGTGCCAATGCACTGTCATCTAAGCTTGTAATCTTAGATGTACATGTATATACAGGGTGTATAATACATTTACTAGTCATTTGATTTAACGAGCAAAATCCCACCTCACTGACAGCTGTATATCATCAGATCAAAAGAGAAATGATGTATCTTGTTCTCATGATCTGCGTCAATTAACTCAACATGATTCATGCTCTTTGGATAGTGATAATATGAACATATATATTAGTATATATATGTGTACAATGGTATTAATTGAACTATCTTGCTGGGTTTCATATAAATCTTGTAGTTAAAACTTATATAAATAAATCATATCTGACATATTAGTTGGATGCTATGGTTACTAAGTAGTAGTGGTGAGGGATACTTATAAGGCAAGGGGGCTGGAGGCAATTACTTGGACAATCCTAACTTCAAAAGAAGAAATTTTCATGATATTTTTAGCATATCAAAGCCATAGACTGTATTAAAAATCTTAACAATGGCGTGATGAGAAAAGCTTATCTTGCATGAATACTTCCTTAGTTCTTTTTTGGATTATCATAGTGTAAAGATCCAAAAATAATCAAATATGCAAGCATCCTCATGCAATGTAAACTCAAATTTGTTCAGAACATGACCCCAGGGGTCAGATCAGGGGTTTATAATATTTTTTTTAAATTGAAATATTTTTTAAAGAACCACTAGCGTACAAGTGATAGAGATTTTATTTTAAACCACAACCCCTGTGATTACGAGAAGTTTTAGGAATATACAAGAAACTTCTTTTTAAAATATCTACTTCCAAGAACTACAAGGATACAATTTGTCGAATAAATTGCACGTATCCTCCTGTAAGATTAAAGCTCGTTCCATGACCTGGAGCAAGAGTCGGGCCGCAAAAAGGGTTTATTTAGAATAAATGGGACTGTCTTGAAAAATAAGTAATATTTGGGCAAGGCAAGAAAATGTCTGAACTGGGCCTAAATATTGCTTATATTTAAAGACAGTATTAATGTATTTTGTTTATCTTGTGACCTAAGTGTTTGCAAAATATCTTCCAATCTATGCAATGCATTTTAAGTAGTTCTATATGTAACCATTTACTAAATATTAAAATATTAGGTAGATTATTCATTTTTGTCAAGTTGAAAAATATAGGAAAGTGTTGAGATGGAATATTGTGTTTACTTTAGAATGCCCTTTGAAAGCACCATTAAATGATTTGTAAAGTTTGTTATTTATCAAGTTATTTTCCATTTTAATGGCTTTTTATCAGTAATTATAGTAATGTGTTCTGGTTTATAGAAACAGTACGATTTTCTTATTTTGTAATGGAGCGTTTTAAGCCCATACCCTTTGATGAAAATTCTATGGACAACTTTTTTAATATAATTACTTAATTAACAGAATACATTATTCTGATTGTCTACAAATGTTTGATTAGTGTGTAGCGGTTCCTTAAAGTACAATCTCTGATACTACACATATTAATGAATACCTGTAATCTACACTACTTCCTACGTTACTTTATAATCTCCTGTGGGTTGAATATCCCATATAAGTAAAGGGAGGAAACTTTGGTCCATTGAATTTACAAAGTCTAAACCTACACCGATTTTTAAAAAAATACCAATACACTGTATTTTGTTCATGTATTTTGAAAAGTAAAGTGTAACAGCCTAGAATGATATCACCTACATGTATTACTGTATGTTAATCATTCACCATTATCATCAGGCACATACCAGCTCTACTAGTATATATTTATATGTAATGATAAATATGTAAAAGATCAAGAGTGTATTACTAAATCTATTACATATTGGATATCATGCTATACACTGTTTTATGTGGCAACATTGTTATTTATTATTGCACTCAATAAGTAACACTGCATTTCCATTGACGTTGATGTGTTTTTTAAACCCGTTTTAACTGAGTAGTATTTATTGATGTATAGCTACATCTGTAGTAGGTGTATCAATTATTTCATAAGCCATATACTCTATATTTAAAGGAATTATAATCTCATTTATACTGCTGACTGAATGAGAAGTTTTTGGAGAATGTGCAAGTCTTTTGCATCAGTAGAGTATTATTTTTTAAAATGTTGATATTGTTGGGTTTGTGTACACTTTTTGTTAGTTTGTGATGTATTGTAATACTTCCTGTTATCAGAGAATAAAGTTGGAAAATGTTTAAGGCATTAAATTTCATCACCTAGAATAACGAGAAAACCTAACCGAGACTTCAGCTGTGAAAAATATTGAACGTACTCTTTGTTACCAAAATTTATAATTATATGAATGTCATTGCCAATTTTCAGTACTAAAGTTCATGACCTCATGTCATTGTCAATTTTCTGTAGTGAAGTTCATGACCTTACATGTATGTCCTTGCCAATTTTCAGTAGTCAAGTTCATGACATCATGTAAGGAATATACATGTCAAATCTTAGCTTTTACCATATCTGTTTCACCAAGTCATGGTAGAGATCATTTACTCGCAGTCAAAAGTTTTCTTACTACGTCACCATAATGACAGGAAAATACATCATACTTCTCGCAAAATAGTCAAGTGAAAATACATCATACTTCTCGCAAAATAGTCAAGTGAAAATACATCATACTTCTCGCAAAATAGTCGGAGCAACCGTGATTCAATACCATTTGATTAAGTTCAGAGTCAAAAAAATCCACACAATTAAAAACTGAGCAAATTTAAATTTATTCAATACTCTAAAGTAAAAAAACATGACTTTGGTTGAATTCAAAATGGCACAAAACTGTTTTCCAATGCAACATTAATAATCATTATTAATGTGCAAAGATTTTCCTGTAAACAGTATGTATCATGTTTGAACTCGAGAGAAAAATTCTATGTTACGAGTAAATGTATCTTGTATAGGTATATGACTCTGTCAATGACAAATGAACAAATATCAAGTTTTTGCGTATATTTCGACGATAAGTATTTCCCCGATTATATTTATTAAATATCTATAATTGATCTTCTTCTGCATATCAGACCGATCTCTACTACAACTGATCATCACTAACATTAAAACAAGTATTACTGAATACAAGTCATTATTTTGACATGTTAAAAATACCATATAAAACTTGAGGAACATTTAAAATACATGTGTGCACACTAAACACACACATGTTCATCTGAAAAATACAACCAGTGTCTTCCAGAGTGCTTAAAAGTCAAATATTGTTTGATGAACAAAATATACTACTCCATAAATGAAAATCATGGTTTTCAAGAGAAAAGTACACTTTACACTGATAGAACAACATAAATCTCTTTGTAATGATTAAAACTGCACTGTCTCTTCCATGCTAATAATGACACAGTCTTGATTGCCGTGTTAAGTGTGAAATGAATCCTCCTAGGTGTTTCTTGATGTTCTCCTTGCTCTGAAATCAATGCTATGATTCGGTGTGTAGTGATGAATAGATTACAATCCATGTTACCTGAAAGAACAAAATGTGCCTGTGAAAAATAGAATCCTGTGTTTGCGTGAACACCAACCAATTTCATATCGAATATTAAAGATCTTTGAGACACTCCCAGATCTGATATGTCGCTATGCATATATAACAACATAACAAATTTGGGAGGGGATCAAAGATCTTATTTTAATCAGATTTGATTTTTTGGTCACTCCAGCTATTGCATTTGGTCTGCATCTGTTGTGCATTAACGATTGAACATTTTTAACCTCTTGATAACTACCACACTGCCAAAAAATTTACGAGTTTTCAAAAATCTTCTGTACTACCACACATTTAAAAAAACTAAATGCATAGTGTTCTAGAGCAGGAAGGCCTCTACCAAAATTGTAAATTTTATGATCCCCAGGGTAGAGGTTCTGACTCCAGGGCGAGGCCAAACTTGGTATATACGTAGTATGTATGTGCAAAACATTTAAAACATATCTTCTTTAATTCTACTGATACTAAATTGAAACTAAATGGATATTTAAAATGAGAAGATAGTTCTTTACTATAATTGTAAATTTCATGATCTCAGGGGTAGGGGTTTTAGTATCAGGATGGGGTCAAAATGGTCAGTGATTGAATTTGTAAACAATTGAACATTTGTTCTTCTTTTTTATAACTTCCATTTCAATTCTTTTCAGATTTGACATGAAGCATCTTTGAAACAAGGGTGACGTAAACTGTAAATTTTACGACTGCACCCCTGGAGCCTTAGGGGTGGGCCAAAAACTACAAAAAATGGACCATTTTTCAAAAATCTTCTCTACAACCACACATGTATAAGAACAAGAGTACCGCCAACGGTACATAATACACCCGTGAAAAGCTAATATAGGGTGTTTTTCTTACACAGTGATTTGTAGAACTTGGCTTTAAGTAGTATCAGCAATCATCAGGGTGTGACATACTTTCTTTGCATTGTAAAAACAAGACAAATCATGTACTCTCTATGTAAAATTTTCATTTGGCATAAGATAGAGCTTATGGTTCGGTTTGTATCCTGCCTACAAGGTTTTCCAACTAAGTGATACAGCAACCTTGACCTTTGACCTCTAACCTTGGAAAAACAAAAGGCAACTTTCCTCTCATCATGGTGTTTAAATGTACCAAGTTGCAATATCCTGGACCTTACAGTTCAGTTTGTATCCTGCCTAGAAGGTTTTCCTACTAAATAATACTATGACTTCTGACCTTGAAAAACAATATTAGACATCTTTCTCTCATCATGGTAATCAAATACACTAAGTTGCAATATTCTGGAGCTTGCGGTCCAGTTTGTTTCCTGCCCACAGGAGTTTCCTACTAGGTTTTCCTACTAAGTGATACTACAACCTTGACCTTTGATCTTGAAAAACAATAGGCATCTTCCTCTTATCATGGTGATCAAATGTACCAAGTTCTAAAATCCTGTAAAATCTGTATCCTGCCCACAAGGTCCGGATGTCATACCATAATATATCCCGTCTTCGACAGGTGCATGAAAACTAAATGTGTAGTGATGTAGAGCAGGAAGGCCTGTTTGTACATTTCATGATCCCTGTGATATAGTTTCTGATTCCAGGGTAGGGCCAAACTTGGTATATAGTATTTGTGTGTAAAACATTAAACAAGAGGCCCACAGGCCTTATCAGTCACCTGAGTAATAGTTAAAAGTATCACTAGTCCCAAGGGCTATGAAACCTAGAAAAGATTTCTACTGGTAAGCTAAATTCTAAGATTTAGCAAATGTATGAAATAATATGTGTTCTTATAACTTAAATGCCCCCCCCCCCCCCAAATTGCCTATACTGATATAAAGCTTTAAATAATACATGTAACATTAACACAATCAGTGGCAGATTTAGGGGGGGGGGGGGGTGCAGCCAGCACGCATGCCCCCAAACATTTTCAAATTTAAGGTAAATCGTGGTATCTTGTTTAGAAAAAATGTACTAAACGATAAAAGAAGCAATAATTTCTTCCTCTCCCAGAGAAATAAATGACAAAACCCTTAAAATTTGCATCATTTTATTAATTTCACCTCATGAAAATTGAAAGAAAACAGTACAAATGACCAAATAGGAGAAATATTTCAAACCCTATAAAATCTGTAAAACCCAGACCTCCTGCCTCATGAAGTTGCGACCCCCCTCCCCCACGGAACCGCAATTCCTGGATCCGCCCCTGACAATAAGATTAATTTGGACCCACCCTGGAGTTGCAAAATTAACAATTTTGGAACATGTACTAAAATTTATTTCTATTCATTGATGTAAATATTTCCAATCATTTCTGAAACTTACTGAAGATATTGAAAATGGGCAAGTGACATCATACAAACAGGAACCTGTGTTAGCACTGGTCCACACTGACTGTAAATCCCAGTTATTACAAAGAAGCCCAAGGGACAGCTAATTTTGCTTCATCATGAGCATAATTTGTTACATCCAATTATTTTCCATGTTTTTGTTCTTTGATTTAAGAAACTGTGATTGTGCCTTGACTACTGTAGATCACTTTTATTTCGCAATTTATACCTTATCATTGGATACAATATACCTCTTCAATGCATCACTGCTTAAGTCTTGTACGTGTATAGGTTTATTTGAGAGAACTCAATTTTCCCGAATGGCTAGTCTCCCAAAATTATGTGTATTTTAATGTTCTCACAAATAAAACGTGATTCACAGTATGTTAACTGTGTTTTATAGATACTGTAAATATGTCACACATGTACTATCCAAGATTCATCTATGCACTCAATTGTTAATTCTCTCCACATTAGCTAATGAACTAACATACCAGAAAAGCTGCAAATGATGTCATAAGTCCCTCTTTTAAGATTTCTGAAGTTCCACCATATTCCTCATCATCAATCTTTTGAAACATGTTGTAGTACATGTACACAATACCAAGGTTGAAAATGAAAAATCTGTAAATATGGGCAAACAAGTGTACACGTAACATAAGATGACACCAGTCATAACTTTAATTCACATGTACATTATCATGGTTTGTTTATTTATCCAAACTGACTACATGTATATCCATACTTCACAGTTCACACAGCTTGAGTTTATATCAAATTTAAAAGGAATAAATGACAGTTCTCTTACATATCTACTGTTACCAATGTGGGAACTGTATGTAAAAATAGTACTGGAATTTGTGATCTTTTTTAATTTTAGAGTAATTTGTCCTCGTAGTGTAAAAAAATTCAGGTAAAAACACTGCTTTACAACTTACAAAAGCAATCCAAAAAATCCTTTAAGAGGAAGTAATCCCCATACCAAGCCTTGAACAAGACCAATCACTTGTCGCATCCAGTAAATGACGTCCAGAAATTCATCCTGAAAAACAGCAAGTGGGTTACCTTAAGGTAGCTCGATCCTCATGTGACTTATCAATATTAATGGTTAAAAGTGGAAAAACTTTATTAATTTCCACTCAATATAGTTTAATGTAATTAATAACCAAAGAAAATGTATATGTTGCCACCTTTTTAAAGATGTCAGACATACAAAAACAGAAGTATACATCATCATCGGAAAATCACACATTTTCGATAATCAGAATAATTAAAATAGATAAAAACTTGTTGAAATGACAAAATTTAAATATGAACAGTTTAAAAAAACTGCTAATTCATAAATATGTATGGATTAATTGTGGATATTAGGGAAACCAATGTATAATAGACATCCAGTAGAGGAAATCCCAGCATAGGAGTTATTGCCCTTGACAACATTTTTAAAATCATAAATAATTGATTATCTATGAAAAATATAAATTTTTTCTGTATTAAATAGTTTACCAGATTTTTTATTATTTCCAGTGAATAAAATTTCTCAGAAAAATATATATCTACCATGCGCAAAGTTTAAATTATTAAGATTTTTGCAAAAACCTATGACATCACATTAGGATCGGTCTACCTTAAATATCAAAAGATGCTTAAAAACGGTGAGTGGGTTACCTTAAATATCAAAAGATGCTTCAAAACGGTGAGTGGGTTAATTTGTATTAATCAATGATGCTTCTGTTTTTCTGACATTTATTTATACATCCTCACACATGAAGTTTATGGAGAAAATAAATCCAAAAATTCATAAAAGTACATGAAGTCCTCCTATATCTTTGCTTTTCAATATATACTTGCACAGGTGCACAAAGAATAAAATGCTGACATTGAATGGTTCAAAAGTTTCTACTTTTTTAAAAGTAGTGTAGTAAATTTCTGTTATATCATAAATAAACTTCAAATTTTTAATTTCAACTTAATTCATGCACTGATAGGCTATTAAAATTTGGAAAGAAATTATCCCAAGTGGTCTGTGCATTGGGATTCATTTAAAATAAACATGTATGCCTAATAACCCCATCCTAATACCTTTTCTCCAAGAGTTCATTCATCCTAAATTCTGATTGACTAAATTTCATGTTAGTTTTATGTTAGCTTTACTTATATAATTGCTTATATCATTAAAAATTGAAAATAAGAGGGTAAGAACTGTGACGATGGCGCTTCATGAATCGTATTCCCGGAGTGTTTCATTTCTTAGTCATAATACAAGAGATGTTTGTAAAACATGTATGCCCCCCATGGTGCAAAGTTGAAAAGGGTTATACACATGCATCATTTAATTGATAGTAGTACAGTATCATCAATTAAAAATATTAAGCAGACAATATCTTCCTATGTCAGGAATGGATTGACCCGGCATTTGACCTAAAAAAAAATATATACTACTACATCTACTCCATATGCTGTACCTGTGTATTAAGTTTGGTGTCAATCAAGCAAAAAATTCTTAAAATATAGGAGACAATATATTACTATGTCCAGTTTAACCCTTGACCATGTGACCTCAAAATCAAAAGGCGTCATCTACTCCTGAAGATGTACCTGTGCAGAATTGAATTCTGATGTCAGTCAAGCAAAGGATTCTCAAGATACTGAGCAGACAGTATATACCTATGTCCAGTTTGACCCTTGACCTTGTGACCTCAAAATCAAGAGGGGTCATCTTCTTCTGAAGATATACCAGTGTACAAAGTTTGATGTCTGTCAAGCAAAGGGTTCTCTAGACATTGAGTGGTCAGTATATTCCTATGTCCAGTTTGACCCTTGACCTTGTGACCTCAAAATCAATAAGGGTCATCTAATTCTTGGGATGTAAGAGTGTACCAAGTCTGTTGTCTGTAATACACCGAATTATAGGTACGAATAATTATTTGCATAAGATAAAAATTTTAGATAACAAGGCTTGCTCCATCTGTTCGGAAGAACCAGAAACCATTGTAAAAACTGTCCATTTGTTGCCAGAAGTTGGTCATGCCTGTCTTTTTTGATATTACAAAAGACAGGGAAAAGAGTGCAATTTGATTCACAAACAATAATATTTGGCTTATTGACTGAACATGAAAATAATTAATCGTATTACTATGTTGGTCAAGAGATGTTATTTTCATTCTCAAGGAAAGGTTTACTTATACATTTAATGATATTTTAGCATATTTACAATTATACTATTCACATGAAAAAAGCTGAGACAGCTCCTGGTTCTGCATAGCTGCAAATCTGTAACTCTCTGGGACAGACGAGAGAACTACAGATCCACCCCTTATAAAAACCTTCACTTTACAGCACAGAAAAAAATGTGCATGGCTGAGGCCTTAAATTGTTGTGTTCTTGAATCACTGTCTCAAAAATTTAATATATTTTTTTCATATTTCCCCACTATAATTGGTGTCTTAACATACCCATGTGACTAAAAAACTCAGATTCAAATATTGGTGGTGAAAATTAAACAATTGAACTCCGTTTTTCTAAATTAATGTATGAAGGTTTTGGCACAATAAGTAAATTCACAGGTAGGGTAGGCAAATTTCTCCTGATCACTTACCCAAAGGCAAGTGCTTAAAAATGATTAAATCATTTTGTCAGCCATTGCAAAGTGTAGGCACGTGCATATTTTCAATATATTTTTGATGCAAATGTATTCTGAAATTTTCTTTTTACAAAAGCTGACAAACCAATCCTACATATTTTCTGCAATGCATGTACCGTAACTAAATTTTGCTGAACTTTCGTATCTCAAACATTGATATCTCGAATATTACGGATATACAGTAAAATATCTGTATCTCAAACATGGTTTATCTCGAATACCCTGCTTGAGTCGAAGTCGACCGCCGATCCCGGCCATTTTCCCTATATAAATGATTGAAAAAACTTCTGATATTTCGAACACAGTAATCTCGAATACTCCGCTTATGTCGAAGTATTTTCAAGGTCCCATACCCTTAATTCACCTGGTTTATCTCGAAGTGCAGTCGATTTTCCGCTCTGCTTACCATACCTGGCATTGTTAAGTCACACATTCACACCCGCAGCTGCATCAATTATAATTAATAACCGCTAATCCACGCTCGCTTTTTCCGAGCAGCCCAGGTCACAATAAATGGTTCAACAGCTTGGGTGATTAGAGAAGCTTTCCAACATTACGGCTAAAGTTCACCGCCAATTATGAACTAACACACCCGATTCCAGGGATGGTGTTTTGAATAACACACGCTCTATCATTAACATGTGGGTTAGATAAACGCACAAAATCGTCGAAGTACGCTGGAAGGTAATGCTCTTAATAACGATAATGCATTTAATAATACACGCTTCATCATTAAAACTAGTACAGAAAAAATACAAAAATTTATCTGATAAACATTTAAAAGTTATTTTTCATCTGTCTTTTCTGTTTCTTACATGATAGGTTCTTTCATTACAACGCAATAACTACATCCTTGTCGAGCCTGGACATCAATAAACTTAAAGGTCATAGGAGACGATTTTCAAAAAAAAATTGTTTTGCACGAAAATGTGTTCTTTAATTGCTTAACATATAATATGTTTTACAGCGTTACCGTGCTTGAGGGCGAAGCAAAAAAGTTTTGGCATTAGTATCTATATCGAAAACAGGACAAAAACAACCCGAAGTTAGCACGCGGACGGAGCTGTATCAAAGCATCCTAATTTTGGACATTTGATCCGCCTATATATTGAACGCGGGAAATATAACGCAATCGATGTAAACAGTACATTGTGACGTCATATTAGGCGTCGTTGTTTAGCAAATTTACAAACATAGCGTTTGAACCACAACAAAAAATATGGGGATAATCGTGGGGTGATTATATATTATTAGGAAAATAAGATTTACATGCTTTTACGGATTTTATGTAACATCTCAGAACGACGTGAACTAGGATAGACGAGATTCAAAATGGAGGAATACATGTCCACGCGCTAATATTCGAATCGACGCCATTAGGTACCAAACTTTTCAAGTTCCATAGGTATGGTTTAATTTTTCATTATTTTCCTATATTCTCCTTTTAAACATGTATATACGTGTTACCTATAGGGAGAGCTCCGCTCTCACGGCCTTTTGGGCCGTGAGAGGGCTTCGCCCTCTATAAAGAAGTCATTAAGAAAAAATCGTAAGGTAACAGGCGCTACAGACCGTCAAATGTTGCCGTGGTGTGAAGTATCAAAATAGTAAGATGACTAATCTCCCTTGCTTGATGACGTCAAAAGAGACCAGCCTGACGCAAATGTGTATTTGTTTATACTAACAACTGCGGGTTTTAGCCGTCAAAATGTTCAATGTCTAAATGATCCAACGTTCAGAAAGACTTGGGTGTGAAATCTACACCGAGAACACAGAACTCGAAGTTGTTTGACAATCATTTTACGCAATTACGGGGGTTGATGAGGATCAGTTTCGTTATTGTATTCACTCTACTTTGGCAAAAACTAATGGGTTTATGAAATTAAATCTTCGACCAGATGCAGTTCTAACTATTTTCGACTAGGCTACAAACCAACGGCAAGCACGGCGAAGACGAGAAAATCGTGCAAAACGTTGACTGTACTGTAGGCCTATATAATGACGGTAGACTACATGTACACTATAGTACAGATATTCATAATTTAGTATAAACATGATCTGATTTGTTTAGAAATGAAATTTGACTATGAAATAGTTATATGAAGCTTTTCTGATCAGAATTTTTGTCTCTGAATACATAAGTAAATAAATTGAAGGTGAATAGGTCTAACTTTATATGTTGAAAGTTGCATTATCAGACACCCCCACCCCCCCCTTTTCTGTTTGAAAAAGAATGTTCAAAGCAAATGGTGGAGCATATTGAAATTACAAGTTTTTATATCAGGTGAAATAAACCAATTTTACGGTCATGCAAGAGTTGGGGGATGATTTTTTTTCTTTAAATGAAGCACTAATTTGCACGTTGGTTTCCTTATTAGGGTAAAAAGTTTAAACAAAAAATAACGTTCTCCACATAAAACCAAAGGGGGATGAGAGGGTGCCCACCTTTTTTGTCAGTCAACCTTCACCCCCCCCCCCCTTGGAAAAAAAAGATGATGCATCGCTGTGTCTGCATGGGGTTAGAAAGCGCAAGAATAACTATCTATATTTCTCTTATTGTCATCAGAGAATGTACTCTGAAATTATCAAACATTTATCATTAACCAGTCAGTATTGTTTCAACCGATTCGAAATAAATAGGATCTTGATCGATCTTCTTGTTCGTCCTCCGATGAAAAATCGTAGATGTGGCTGGCATTTGCATTAATTATGAGTTCAAAGTGATATCCTTGTACATGTATAACAAACTATGGTTCCCCATTCAAAAACTCCTCCAGTTGCGAATAAATCGTCTATGGATGTGCCTTTGTTTTGATTCGCAAATCTGAGTGTGGTCTCTTATGACGTCACAAATTCAGGAAATCAGGAACGATAATCGGGTAACAATTTTCTATTCCGACTACCTTTGCACTTCAATTTCTTCGAGTTAATATTGTTTTTAATCTTAAAAAAGTATTTTTATCAGAAGTCTATGAAACAAAGTTGATAATTATGGAGAGAAAACGTATTGTTAAAAACCGTCTCCTATGATCTTTAAAGTAAGCATACAGGCATGATCATCTTAGTTTTGAAACACATTGTGAATTCAATTGGATGTTTATATATATTTGAAAAAAAACCGAAATGTTTATCTTTGAAATTCCACAATATTAATTAAACTATAATAAACAGCGACGGGGTTGTTGTTTATAATGCAAATCCCATACTATGCATCAAATATCCTCCTTCAAAAAAAAAAATATCCAAGATCGATTTTGGATATCTCGAATCCCCGGATATCTCTCTGTTTTTTCTTGGTCCCATTGAGTTTGAGATATTGAAGTGTTTGGCTGTACTTATTTCATGGCCTTACCTTTATTTTACGTGCATTAATAATCAACACGCAGCAATTCGCTTCATCTTGTAGCATTAAAGGAATATAGGACACATTCGAATGGTAGTAAGGGACTAAGAAACGGTTTAACAATCCAAATCATGGCAGCACTAGTGTAGAAAATCTTTTTTTTAAACTACGTAACATATGTATCAGTATCACTGACTATGCCATCACGAAAAATATACAGGTTGGGAACACTTCCACTATAGCAAGATCTTCTTGCTATTAAAACGCGATTATCCCTCTTTAAATAGCGAGACAGTAAACATTACCATAAACGAGTGTTTTGGTGTCTTTATTGAAAACGATGGCAAATTCCTTGCAATGCTGAATAAGTGCGACACACACTCAACATGATGCAAATTGCCTGTATAAAATTGACAACATTAGAGTCGAAACGTCGGTCGAAGCATAAACCGTCACCGACTCCGGTATTTACACGTTTTCCAGAATCAAAACATGAATGCTTGCGAAGAGAAGTCGATGAAAGCTATTCCTCTCGACTTCTCTACAGAGAATAACTCCATGGGTGTTTTTCTCGGTTGTACGGGATATATTTACTCTCTCTAGAGAGGGGTAATCACGTTTTCGCAAGAATATCTCACTGTAGGGGAAGTGTTCCCAACCTGATAGAGACATGTAGTTTTATATAAGTACTACATGGACAAGATAATATTTTGAATTTATGTTCTCAAACATATAAAATGACAACACTACATCATACTTTATCCTCCCACGTAGATCCTGAAGCAAATGCTTTAGATAATGTTGACATGTGTAGAAATCCATTGGCTGGTTTTTCATCTGTTCGCTTTCTTCCTAAAGATGCCATCAAACACTTTTTGGCAACAGAGTTTTAATCTAGATTACAAGAAATATTGAAGTATTTGTCAAGCACAGGGAGTTCAAGGCCAGGTTGTTGAAATTTAAAACTGGAATCCTTCTGGACACGAGCTTCTCACATCATATAAGAATTTGTCACACTCCGATCTCGATCATAATTCATATATCTCTATCATGGGCACCTAAATAAATATATTAATCATTTACTCAATAAACAATATACTTTTGTTACAATACCCCAATTAGAGACACAGGCACACGGCGAGTTTCAGTAATAATTTTTTTAAATGCCTACCTATAAACAAACTATTCACGTGAATAGTTTGTTTAGAGAAAGACATCTTTTTATTATAGATATCTAAAACGTCGAATGTCTGTGAGTAGAGAGTACAGAGATTTCTACTTGGGGGTAATGCATTAAGGAGGTACTCTACATCGTCACAATGGCTGAACAGGATAAAAAGATCAATATCAGAAATATTTGACTTTTCCTTTTCAATTTAAATACTTAGCCGATTAGCTCAGTAGGTTAGCATGCCGACTGATGAAATGTTGGTCGCAGGTTCGAGTCTTGGAGAGTTTCTTAAAAAATATTTCAGATTACCTGCTACTGAAACTACATTTTTGACGAAAATTTTCAACTTCAATACATTTATTATTGTACATATCCTCCACTTTTCATCTACGTCTAATTTCTTTGGTGTAGCATACCTCCTCAAGTAAATTTATGGTTTATCAGTTATGAAATGATTTATCAACATAATTTATCATTTTATTCAAGTGCCTATTATCTCTGTAGTGTAGGTCACTACATTACGATATAAATTTGTAGTTTATGACAAAATGAAAACCAATCAAGATCTGATCTTAATTAAATTACTAATAATCAGTTTGTATATATCGAGGTCTATGGAAGGTATATTTGTTTGAAAATATCATCTATTCAATATATACGATGCGTTCAATAATTCAATTATACAGATCTTTTCCAATAATCAATGATATCTTTAATTCTGAACATATTATTGCGCACATTAAATGGTGACATTAATTATTCCGCTGCATTGATGAGCGCCATAATTGAATTGTTGCTGTCTTCAAATGAATTGTGTGATCATATCGACAAAGAGAGCAATATATAATTGAGTTAATGCGCGCATCAATTCAATTTGATGCTCGCAATAATTGAATTATTACTCTATTAAATACCATTAATGATATCATTAATTCAACTGATCATGCGGCAAAAGAGGCACGAAGTCAAGGGACCACCTGGAGGTTCCAGACAAAGGTAGGCTCTTAAAATTCTTCATTCTACCGACGTATTAGACGACGAATTTATGAATTTAAAACACTGCCTGGCCATGGAGCGCCAAATTAACATTAAATCAAATATTTGAAGATATCATCAATTCATTTGATGCGCGCAACAATTGAATTAAAGATCTCTTCAAATAATTAATGATATCTTCACTTCTGAATTATTGCGCGCATTAATTGAATTGATGATAGCATTAATTCTTCAGCTGAATTGATGCTCTCATTAATTGAATTAATGATCTCTTCAAATGAATTAATGATATCAACAATTGAACTGATGCGCGCTACAATTCAATTGAAGAGAGCAATAATTGATATAATGCGCGCATCAATTGATAAGAGCTATAATTGATGCGCGCATTAATTCATTTGATGAGAGCAATAATGGATTTAATGCGCGCATTAATTCAATCATTGCACTCTTCAATTGAATTAATGATATCTTTAATTCATTTCAAGAGAGCGATAATTCTTTTATAGAGAGAGAGTAACTATATAATTAAAGATATCTTCAATTCAACATATCCACAATTGAATTAATGATCTCTTTAATTGAATTGTTGCTCTCTTTAAAAGAATTGATGCGCACATTAATTCCTGATACAAGAGCATTGTAAATAATTAAAGATATCTTCAATTGAATTAAAGAGATCATCAAATTATTTATACCGAACTCTAAATTAATTATTGCGAGCAATATTACTACGAAATTGATGCTCTCATCAATTGAATTGAAGAGAGCAATAATTGAATTAATGCGCGCATTAAATCAATTATTGCTCTCATTAATTCCATCGATGCGCGCATTAATTCAATTGATGAGAGCAGTAATTGAATTGCAGTGCGCATTAATTCATTTGATGAGAGCAATAATTGATTTAATTATGCGCGCATTAATTCAATTAAAGAGAGCAATAATTGAATTGATGATATCTTCAATAATTGAAGATATCTTCGATTATTTGAGTTTATGTTAATTTGGCGCTCCATACTGGCCAGGAAGGTATCATTAAGTTGATTGGTTGCTGGAATTCTTACTCATGTACACGTACATGAATAATCTTCGGTGAAATGAAGAGTTCGAAGAGCCTACCTTTGTTTGGAACTGCCGTCTCCCATCTTGTTTTGTCCAATCCTGCACACGATCATGACAGTGAGTATAGCAGGGCCACACTAAATCACATTGAAGTTGTGTGCATTCATATTTTTTTTTCAAATTCAAGTTATTTATCCCTGGGGTTAGGGTGGATCAAATCTGATATAATTCATGTATATATCAATAAAAGATATCTTAATTTTAAATAGCAGAATGCAGGGTGATTCAGGTGAGCGATATGACCCATGGGCCTCTCAAGGTGTTTTCAAAGGGGGTGGGGCGGGCGGGTGTGTTTCAGACATTTTTATGCGTTCGTAATAGGAGATTCGGGGGCATATAGGTTGTGGTCCGTCTGTCTGTTTGTCCGCAAAAACGTTTACCTAGTTCACCAACGTTTGAATGGATGGTGATATAGGGCTTTCATATTCACATTAGTATTCCCTGTGACAAAACCTTTCCCTTATATACCATTTTTTTTTAACCTCATGACATTGACCTTGGAGTTTGGACATACGGGGATATCAGTGTCTTCTTAAAATATAATTTGGAACGACTATTCATGAAGAGCTTTGAGGACATATGTACTAAATTAAGGCTACCACGAAATCATCTGCTTAGCTACCACGTGATATAAATATTATTTCACTTAGGTCGAGAAAAGGAACATCAAAAAATGGCAATTAGTTTTTACATATAAAATTTTAAAAGTACGACAAGTGAATTGAAATGTATAACCTCGTACTTGGACCTAATTACGACTGAAAAAGATCACTTAGAAGAAGAAAAAATGTTAGTAATGCGATTACAATTTCATTGCTCCCATTGTCTACTGCATGTATAGTACCGCCGCTGAGAACATCAAATCAAAGGCGTTGCCGATCACTCGCGGATCCAGAGGAAGGGCACTCGGGCGGTGACTGAGACTTAATATAATATTTGGACAACTCTAGATACTGTGTGTTTACCATGTTTATGTTTACTGTTTGTTATTTTGACTGTATGCCAACATGGTGATGTCAATAAATAAATTAAATTGAATTAAATTGAAAATTGAATTATTAATAGTGAACATTAAATAAATGCACCGCTTGACTTCGGGAAAATCCAGGATATATGAATTTTGAACTCCTTTCGGAAACACCCAAAACGGTATAAACAATATCCCAGGGGCGCCAGGCACCTATTGGGGCGGATCCAGCCAGGTGGTTTGGGGGTCCGTTTAAATTGCCTTACATGATATTTCTATACATTGTATATAAAAATGCTTGTTTACTTTGCTCCGTCCTGGGCCCCTTACTGAAGTACATGTATACCAATCTGCATTCAAACCGCAAATACACGTTTTCCAAAGTTCTAAAGAAGTACCCCTAGCTCACTTCGATTGGTTTTGAATGTTTGTACATGTATGCTTTGGGTCAGATACTAACATTTTAAATGTAATATTTATTCACAGACTTTGCGTCTACATATAAAAATCTTATGAAACTGAGTTTGTTGAACTTAATTGTTGATTTACTCAAAACTTAAAAGGTTAACACACTGGCACATAACATGCGGTCAAACACCCTCAAATGCATTTAAATGTGTAGAGATTTTATATAACCTGTATAGGACTTATATATGCATTGGCATTTATTAGGGGCAAGCTTATGGATTAACATTAACGATCAGACATTGATAATAAACCTGTAACGTATATACTTTTAAAAACAAATTTGGGTTAGAGAAGATCTTGTAGTGATGAAAAAGGTTTGAATAAAGGTCAAAGTACATGCCACACTTATCAGGTCACAGACCTCCATAGGAAACAAGTCAATATTATATTAACATTCGATTGATTGTTTATTGTTTACAACGTCCTACTTGAAAATCTCTCACTCATCATGTATGGAGAGTCACCATTGCCGATGAAGGGTTGCAAAATTTAGGCCTATGCTCGGCCCTTATGTACAGCCTTTGAGCAGAGAGGGATCTTTATCGTGCCACACCTGTTGTGACACAGGACCTAGTGCTCAGTTTTATTGCAATCTCATCTAAAGGACCGCCCCATTTAGTCGTCTCTTACGACAAGAAAGGGGTACTTGGAGACCCATTCTAACCCGGATCCCCATTGAACCTTATAACATTCGAAGATGAAAGAAGTCATATCATAACCTATATAGATCTAATCCAAAGTTGAAAGTCTGATATATTTGATTTTGTATTAATATCATATATGATAGAGCTCTAAGTAGTGCTCAGCGGCGGACCCCGGGGGGGGGGGGGGGGGGGCGTTTACGGGAGTTGCATCCCCCTCCTTTTGGTTGATTTTGTTTCAACAAAAATTGTCATTTTGTGGTCTTCATCCTCCTTTTTAGGCGGATATAACGTACTTGTAAACTTGAGTTGCAACTCCCCCCCCCCCCTTGAAGATTTTCTGAATCTGGTTGGTTTTGTTAGTTTTAGTGCATGCATTAAATATATCCGTTTACATTTCTTGCTCTCTTATGTTTATGATTTTAAACTTTCCTGCATTCTCTATTCTGAAGTGGAGATAAATATGTTATTTTACTCTATTCAATGACTATATAATGTGTGTGTGTGTGTTTTTTTTGGGGGGGAGTGCATGCGTGTCTTCTTAACCTTTCTTTAACCCCCCCCCCCTCTATTTACCATTTATAGATGTGTTTGTTTTCCTTGTTTAGTAAACATATACCGACTGTTTGGACTCTCATTTAGATTCGCCTTTGATTACCGAATGGACTGAACACGAGTAAAATGCGAACGAATGTTACGCTCCATTGAATGCGAACCTTTATGGAACGAGTTAACCAAACAATGTACCTAAAATGGAAAATGACGAGGAAGGTTAGTGCATTTATTGTCACATATTCTGACCCCATATATATGAAGGTAATGACAACCTTTGTAATCATTATGATACAAAACTAGCTTTATTCTATCATCGTCATTGCCAAATAGTTTACACTGGCCATAGAGATCAGCTTAAATTTCCTCTGAACCTAGAAACTAGGTCACAACCTTTCAGATTCGTTCAACTGTGAGACTCATTAGGTAATACTATATTATGTTCAAACCCAAGGACGCATCAAAATATCAACGTTAAGGTACATAATAAACACAGTAGTCCTGATTAAGGAACATGAAGTTTATTCTGGCGTGCTTTATAACACTGACAAATACTAGTACTTGTTTTATGTTATGATAAGGAATAGATCTACAGATCGCATTTGCATATTTGGCGTAGAAAGCATACAGGGGGTCTAAGCTGCGTATGATAATTAAAAGAGTGTGGAGAAATAATGCACAAATCTATTTTTATTGTTATTATTGATATAGATTTATGTAGGAGGATTTCGTACAATTATATTCCTGGTAATCTTGGAAATGTACAGGTGCCAAGTTCATTGGAGTGTTAATAATAATGTAACTCTTCAGCTTTATTTAAAACAATTAACTGTTGTAATATTTTACTATTGCTAATTTAAGTAATTACGGAAGTGAAACCTTGAGTTATATCCAT
Source organism: Ostrea edulis (assembly GCF_947568905.1). Classification (NCBI taxonomy): domain Eukaryota; kingdom Metazoa; phylum Mollusca; class Bivalvia; order Ostreida; family Ostreidae; genus Ostrea; species Ostrea edulis. The sequence continues at coordinate 107,514,753 of NC_079164.1, forward strand.
TTCACTTGGTGAATATATGATTAAAAAGAAAAGACAACAAAGCTGTTCCATATTTTGACATATTTAATGCCCACTGGGGAGCAGTATTCAGAACATGTTTGCCATTGTATCGTAGTCTGAATGTAGACGTAGTCTGAATGTAGACGGCTTTTGTAACCCATGTAAAGCTATACTGCGTGTATGGTTGAATGGTTAGTGTGTTCAGGTTCAATTTTGGACGTTACTTCACATTGATTACTGTGAGTTGTGTTTATCGTGCCTTGTTATGCAATCAGTGCAATATGCATTCATTCATAAGCAAACATTAAGGTAGATCTTATGTGGGGATTTTTAAAATTAAGAATTAATAAGATCTGATTTAAAAATGTATATATATAATTATATATATTTTTTTTTTGGAGTACAAAATAGTGATCATATGCTAGCTTATATTAACTGTGGTCCTATATTAAGAGCTAGGTTCATGTGTTGTTATGTGAATAGGGCATTGTTCTTGATATTAAAAGTGAGGCATTATGTATCACTACAGTATCTGTTTACACCATATAAATGCATTGTGGCCGAGTATTCCTGTACTTAGCTAGTTGAATAAATTGTGTGCATAATTATTTTGCTCTTTCAATCCAAGATTTTTTTTAATTATATGCTGATTTAAAATGGAATTTTTAAATATGCAATTCAGATATCAAAAGTAATGTGAAGTAATTTTTTCCCCCCAGTTTAGTTTTTCCTTTGGATATTAGATATGATTTTATGGGGGCCCATAATTCTACAAGCCAACCTAGGATGAGTGTCTCTGAATCGGATACTAGACAAACAACTAGTGATAACGAGGAGTCCCCGGATCTACAAGCAATTCTAGCTTTTCTCATTCGAAGGTATGTCAAGATTTCTATGTATACATGTGCATGCAGCTTTTGCTAATGTCATGATAAATATGCATTTGTTCTATACCATGTTATTTTCAAGCTGTTACTTTGCCCATTTTTGAATCAATCTGAAAACTTGTCAACATTCAACTTTTAAAAAATTTGGAGAGTAAATTAGAATTACATTATTATAAGTCTAATGTCATGATAAATATGCATTTGTTCTATACCATGTTATTTTCAAGCTGTTACTTTGCCCATTTTTGAATCAATCTGAAAACTTGTCAACATTCAACTTTTAAAAAATTTGGAGAGTAAATTAGAATTACATTATTATAAGTCTAATGTCATGATAAATATGCATTTGTTCTATACCATGTTATTTTCAAGCTGTTACTTTGCCCATTTTTGAATCAATCTGAAAACTTGTCAACATTCAACTTTTAAAAAATTTGGAGAGTAAATTAGAATTACATTATTATAAGTCTAATGTCATGATAAATATGCATTTGTTCTATACCATGTTATTTTCAAGCTGTTGTTTTGCCCATTTTTGAATCAATCTGAAAACTTGTCAACATTCAACTTTTAAAAAATTTGGAGAGTAAATTAGAATTACATTATTATAAGTCTAATGTCATGATAAATATGCATTTGTTCTATACCACGTTATTTTCAAGCTGTTATTTTGCCCATTTTTGAATCAATCTGAAAACTTGTCAACATTCAACTTTAAAAAATTTGGAGAGTAAATTAGAATTACATTATTATAAGTCTAATGTCATGATAAATATGCATTTGTTCTATACCATGTTATTTTCAAGCTGTTACTTTGCCCATTTTTGAATCAATCTGAAAACTTGTCAACATTCAACTTTAAAAAAATTTGGAGAGTAAATTAGAATTACATTATTATAAGTCTAATGTCATGATAAATATGCATTTGTTCTATACCATGTTATTTTCAAGCTGTTGTTTTGCCCATTTTTGAATCAATCTGAAAACTTGTCAACATTCAACTGTAAAAAATTTGGAGAGTAAATTAGAATTACATTATTATAAGTCTAATGTCATGATAAATATGCATTTGTTCTATACCACGTTATTTTCAAGCTGTTATTTTGCCCATTTTTGAATCAATCTGAAAACTTGTCAACATTCAACTTTAAAAAATTTGGAGAGTAAATTAAAATTACATTATTATAAGTCTAATGTCATGATAAATATGCATTTGTTCTATACCATGTTATTTTCAAGCTGTTACTTTGCCCATTTTTGAATCAATCTGAAAACTTGTCAACATTCAACTTTTAAAAAATTTGGAGAGTAAATTAAAATTACATTATTATAAGTCTAATGTCATGATAAATATGCATTTGTTCTATACCATGTTATTTTCAAGCTGTTACTTTGCCCATTTTTGAATCAATCTGAAAACTTGTCAACATTCAACTTTAAAAAAATTTGGAGAGTAAATTAGAATTACATTATTATAAGTCTAATGTCATGATAAATATGCATTTGTTCTATACCATGTTATTTTCAAGCTGTTACTTTGCCCATTTTTGAATCAATCTGAAAACTTGTCAACATTCAACTTAAAAAAAATTTGGAGAGTAAATTAGAATTACATTATTATAAGTCTAATGTCATGATAAATATGCATTTGTTCTATACCATGTTATTTTCAAGCTGTTGTTTTGCCCATTTTTGAATCAATCTGAAAACTTGTCAACATTCAACTGTAAAAAATTTGGAGAGTAAATTAGAATTACATTATTATAAGTCTAATGTCATGATAAATATGCATTTGTTCTATACCACGTTATTTTCAAGCTGTTACTTTTACCATTTTTGAATCAATCTGAAAACTTGTCAACATTCAACTTTAAAAAATTTGGAGAGTAAATTAGAATTACATTATTATAAGTCTAATGTCATGATAAATATGCATTTGTTCTATACCATGTTATTTTCAAGCTGTTACTTTGCCCATTTTTGAATCAATCTGAAAACTTGTCAACATTCAACTTTTAAAAAATTTGGAGAGTAAATTAAAATTACATTATTATAAGTCTAATGTCATGATAAATATGCATTTGTTCTATACCATGTTATTTTCAAGCTGTTACTTTGCCCATTTTTGAATCAATCTGAAAACTTGTCAACATTCAACTTTTAAAAAATTTGGAGAGTAAATTAAAATTACATTATTATAAGTCTAATGTCATGATAAATATGCATTTGTTCTATACCATGTTATTTTCAAGCTGTTACTTTGCCCATTTTTGAATCAATCTGAAAACTTGTCAACATTCAACTTAAAAAAAATTTGGAGAGTAAATTAGAATTACATTATTATAAGTCTAATGTCATGATAAATATGCATTTGTTCTATACCATGTTATTTTCAAGCTGTTATTTTGTCCATTTTTGAATCAATCTGAAAACTTGTCAACATTCAACTTTAAAAAATTTGGACAGTAAATTAGATTACATTATAGACCGTTCATTGTCTTTTGAATTCAGTCTTCTGAATTTGGGAGTATATCAAAAGGTTGAAGTAATTTTCAGTAAAGCAATTTACTCTGTTGATTTCTAAAGTTTTAATTCTCTGAAAATCTCTCTTTCCATGTTGTAAAATATTATGCTTTCAGTATCTCAAATCTTGTCTACAAAAATAGGTCAAGGAGAACAAGGAGAATTTATTTTTTATCATGTCTGCAGATATAAAACACAATGAACAACTGTATTAATTATTAGATAGAAAGAAAGAAACCACATTCAAATTTATAGATGATATTGAAAAGAAAAGTAAAAGTGCTCAACCCATTATTAGGATGGGAATATGTATGTGATAGAAAAGATGTTGTTCATGCATTGTATTTCAAACATTTCACTTTGCATGCATGCATAATAAGGCAATTTCTTTCTTTTATGTTTAAATTTACAAACTTTCCTACCAAAATTTTTGATTTTTTAAAAAGAAAAAATGAATATAGATTGACCTTTTTCTGAAACAGAAAAAAATACCAACTTGTTTTTGTCATACAGAATCCACTACTACGTGTATATAGTGTATTTCTATTTTTTTTTTTTTTTTTTTGTGTTTGTAAACCTAAATCAAAAATATGCTGGACCTAACTTGAATAGCTATTTTGCCCGTATCGCAAGTTTTGACATTAGAATTTTACGAGTTCTCCAGAAGTCTTCCTTCTGGGATTTTATGGTTATATACATACTTGTTCATTGTGAGGCCTAGGACCACCAAACCTGGTCCCTTGATGCGTCTTAGGGAAAAGTGTGTTGTGACCCAAAAGTACGTCACTGTAGTTTCATTTTGGAATTTTATGGCTATACATATTGTACTAGTCAAATTATGTGGGGATCATGGTTTGCAGACTGTGAGGTCTAGCTCTGTCAAAACATGGTCTGTTTTGATGGATGGTGAAATATGCAAACATAGATATGCATCATGTACGCGTTAAACTAGAAGGTTGTATCGTGTACCAAGCAGTGCATTTTATCATAATTAACCAGTTGCATAATTGGTTTTCAGATTCTTGAAAACTTAGGGTCTTGTGGACCTCATGTCATCTTGAGATGCCTGTTTTATGTATGTGTAGTCACAAATGAAGTGAAGAGGTGCTTGTTTGTGTATGTAGAACATGTGACAGATGTCACTTATATTTTCTAAAAAAATCTATTGATATATTAATGTTAATAAGATGTATGAAAACCATGATGTATGATTTTTGTTGTAGTGGTCAAGTTAGAATCCTCACGAATGATGAGGACGATGTAGACAGTAAAGAAAGCGATTCGGATGGTTGCGAGTTTTACGGCCCAGCTCGGCCTCCGCAAGGTAAAAATATTTTCAATTATATTATAATTTAAGATCAAGAAATTCACTTGAAGGATTTCAATGGAAAGGATTTGATATGAAGGAAAAGAATTTTCATAGTAATGAAATGTAGGATAAAAGATATATTCCAATTGTTTTGCTTACTATAGTTTTTCTGATCAGTTTGTCAGTCCATCAATTGTTCCTTGTTATATAAGCCTTAACAATTTTTGTATTTCATTTTATTTTCTTTATGTGAATAAAATGATATTTTGTATTTCTTAGTCTATATATAAATTCACAACCTGCAGCTTTCGATTTGTGAGGCTTTATTCTACCGTTTACAACAATTTCGATATATTTCAATTTCTCGATTCATATTTGTGCGCCATGTTTGATTTACTGAAGTTTCAACTACTTATTGTCAAGTTATTTGCAATTATGCCATATAAGGTGGTATTTACGTCAATGGACAAGTACAGAGGATAAAGCTATTTTGTCTGTATTAAAAAGGTTTAATATCAAGTTAAAAAACGAATAGCAGAGTGTAAATTCTTTCTTCAACCATATGATTTTCCTTTCTTTGTCGGAGTGGCTCGAGTAACTACTTTTTTGTGCAGATTGTCAATGTTTAGGTTTTTCAGTAGATCCACCTATGAGATCTCGCGATAATAAGCATAGCTGAGAAGACGAAGAATTTTGCATGCTGTACATGATGTTTAATGAAAAACACCTTTATTAGACATGCCCAAGCACAAAGTTGGTACTCCTTCTGGTGTAAACAACATTTGAGACTATAAAACACGGAGCTTATTATCAGTTATTCACAAAATTATTTTGCACCCGAAAATGTCAGAATAAAAAAAATCAGATAGGGCTACATTATTGCAGCTAGGATTAGATAAGAGACTGGGGGATCATGTAAATACACATATATCATGTTAATTGACATGATCATTGTATACTGTCTGTCTCTACAGATCTGTATGTTGTTATTCATCCTCTCAATCAAGAGTAAAGTAAACTCGCACCCATGCACAAATATTTGATATCAGGAAGAAGTCGGACAATTTACACTCCACTATTTTAATTATGTTAGAACCTGATACAGGTAATGAAATTGTTTGATTGTGGTATTATAAAGTGATCAATTCAAAATAAATTAAAAGTCATGATGCAACAATAGGTTGGTCACCATGGTCACATGTGCAATCACACTAAACATCAGCGTACTAAATAGCTTACACCTGTGTATGTAAACCTCCAGTGTGCATTGGAGTGGAACTGTCCCCAATTATCACCTGTTGTTATTTGGAATCAACAAAGGGGATTGCTAGAAAATGATAATTGTGATACTATTAATTTGAAATTAACCTTGACCTTAAAACAAAAAAAGTCAAATTAAAGTAGGGATCTAGTAGCGTGACGTCATGTCCGGATCGAACTCCGGTATTGGTTCACGTACTATTATTATCAAACATATTTGGATGTTTTTTAATTTAGTAAAATGAATACAATAACACTCAATCACTTATATTTGAGTAGACTATGGCTCCAATCTTCTTTCCAGTTTTTGTCATCTAATTCACACATAAAACCAGAGGTACATATTTGTTTAATTCATATACAGGGGTATTACATGTTAAAATTATCTGTAAATTGAAACAAAATTCATGATATGCAATAATGCACTTGTGGAATTAAATAAAACAATTCTGCACTTGTTATATATTTGTTATGTTGGTATATATTTGTTATCTTCTATTATGTGAAAATCATCTTCAAAATGGCTATTTTGGCCAAAAAATGTAAATATAAATTGAGATGCTGTGAAAATATTATGCTGAGAAAGGGCAGATTTTTAAAATGTATTTTAACAAGCATTCATATATGAACATAATATGTGAGTTTGAATGAAAAATCACAAGTCAAATTTTTAAAATATTCATAATAGTGGTATTGCAGTGTCATATTTTTGACTGCCGCGGGCCTGTATTGAGTTCAATTTTGTACCACCATTATCAAAAAACATGAAACTATGTTAAAATTTCACTTTTAATTATTTAGTTAGACATATTTATTTCATATTTGAGGGAAAAAATTGCAGCATCATACTTCAAACAAAATTTGATGGACATATTCTAGGACTTCTTCAATGAATTCTGATATTGCCATTTGACAAATGGGGGTACACATAATAAAAATACCATAATTTACTCATTATACTGACAACCCCCCATTTTTTGTTTTTATCATACCCTCAAATGAACAATCTTAGCATTTAAAGTCAAATTTTTGAGAAATCACAAGTAAGTCCAAGACTAGGGACCTACCTTAAGGAGAACTTTACCCTAGAAATAAAATTTACATATATTGAAGGGAAATGCAGATGCTATTAGGGGTTTTCTTTGTAGGTTCAGATATTGATAATTTTTCAATATATCTTCATCAAATTATTATTCTATGTTGAATTCGCAGAATTTTTATGCTTCCCGAAAAATGTTGGGGGAGCATGTAGTCACCGTCATGTCCGTCCATCCAATCTCATCTCCTAAACCTTTCATCAGAAATTGATTTAATTGATCAAAGGACTTGTGGACCAAGGTGTTTCAAGGTCATTTTGGAAAGGTCAAGGTCACTTAGAACAAAAATTTCCTTATTTCAACAGTTTTATATATAAAAGTCCCTATGTCCAAAATCTTTCATCAGAAATTGATCATAATTGATCACAAATGTTCCTTGAGACAGGGACTTTTGGACCAAGGTCATTTTGGAAAGGTCAAGGTCACTCAGAACATATACTTTATGTAGTAAAAAGTTCTTTATTTCAACAGTTTTTGAACAGGTATTGATCATGTATCACACAAATAAGTACATAGTTTTCAGACAAAGGTCACTCAAGGTCATTTTGTAAAGATTAAGGTCACTCAGAACATATACTGTATATATGAAAAAATGCTTCATTTCAACACTATATCAACAGTTATTGATCTTTTGGACCAAGGTCTCTCAAGGTCATTTTGGAAAGGTCAAGGTCACTCAGGACATGTACCTTATATAAAGAAAAAGTGTCTTATTTCAAGAGTTTTTGAACAGGTATTGATTATATATTGCACAAATAGTTGTTAGGGAAATGGTTTTCAGACAAAGGTCACTCAAGATCATTTTGTAAAGGTCAATATCACTCAACATACCTTATATATGAAAAAGAAACTTTCATTTTAACAGTTATTGATCATTTGTGAGGTTTTCGTCATATGAAGTAGTTCATTGGTTAGATGTATTTTGGGAAGCATCAATTAGTTTTACTGATATTCTTGGTTTGTTTGCAAATATAGCAGAAGTTTTCTTCATGTATTAGTTTCCTGCTATACAGTATATGATAACAAGCTGCAATTATGCCAGCTTTCCCATATTATGTGAGCTTAGAATAAAGGTAAAGTTTTCTATTAATAAAAACTAGACACCCATGGGTTACAGAGCTCATCTGAGCTGCCATAAATCTAAAAAAAAGTTGTCCTCGCACTCAATCAAACTCCACGATTAGACAAGTGGATACTACATAAGCTTGCTAGCATATTGTTTCAATAAATTGTAGGTAGGTTGTTGCTCTTGAAATGAAATAATTAAATATTTGACCAAATTTATGTTACAGAGGATCCACACCCAAATACAGCAGAGCTTGATGTGAGTACCTTGTTTAATTATCTTGTGTGCATTTTTCTTTGAATTTTGATTAGTTTTGACCAGCATCAGCACATATAGAATTGAGTGTTTTCTGGTTGATATATACAGTGTCCATCATGACGTCTATTTACCAGTAATAGTTGTACTGTGTAATGGTGAAGATTTTTTTCAGAAGAATGATATAAAACAGGAGATAATGAGGTCATCAGGACGGGCTTTAAAAAGAACCACGAAGCCGACCGTGTTACATATGTTGCAGAATGTAAGTTTACTAACTACGTGTCATTTGTATTATGTACTGTTTAATTAACAGTTGTCTGCCCTTGGTAGGTACACATAATATACTTGTATTTCTTAATAAGCAATGTTGTCAGTATCACCATGGTTCATCAGCTGCTGGTACTTAAAAAAATCATTCACTCCAAAATACGACGAGAAAACGTACTCGACCCAAAATGAAATAAAAATTGACATTTTCCTCTCTCAGGTAGACTTCACTGAAACTGCTCTTTTAGGACAATTTCCTTAACAGAATTCCATACTTTTTTTTGGTGCATTTAAATTCATGTGCAATACTGTTGTGTTTTAAGTGGTTTAGTGGTGCATGTATTACTTTTTGTTTGTAGCGGGAGCTGGGCAGAAACAAGAAGCAACATTTCACACTGGAAGATCAGAGGCTCATTAATTGTCAGTAAGTAATTAACTGTTTATAAGAAAATGGAAGATCAGAGGCTCATTAATTGTCAGTAAGTAATTAACAATTTATAAGACAATGGAAGATCAGAGGCTCATTAATTGTTAGTAAGTTCTGTTCTGTTTATAAGACAATGGAAGATCAGAGGCTCATTAATTGTCAGTAAGTAATTAACTGTTTATAAGACAATGGAAGATCAGAGGCTCATTAATTGTCAGTAAGTAATTAACAGTTTATAAGACAATGGAAGATCAGAGGCTCATTAATTGTCAGTAAGTAATTAACAGTTTATAAGACAATGGAAGATCAGAGGCTCATTAATTGTCAGTAAGTAATTAACTGTTTATAAGACAATGGATTGGGATCCTAAAGTCCCCATAGATTAATTCTCAATCTGCAATAAATACAGTGTATATGATGTAAGCAAGCTTCTATATAAAATATCAACAGTTGGTAGGTTTTTTTTTCAGGTAGTGTAATTTATCAACATTTTATTTATATATAATAAATTTATTCACAAATAGTGAAAGGCATAATCTATTTTATCATCTTATACTCTTTGTGTACTTACAGTTCTACACATGTATTTTAGGGCTGTCATGGTTCCAAAAAAATTTGGGTCGGGTCGGTTCTAAATTTTTTACTTCGGGTTCGGGTATTTCGGTTCGGGTCTATATAACTATTTCAAAAATCTAATATACAGTTATAATCAAAAACCTTTATTATATTTTGTCACAATAATTACTCGGGGACGTGGACTGAGGTTTAGACTCGACATCCATGGTACTAGAAACAGCATTGTCACTTCTACTCGTTTCCATCCATGCTTTCAATGTTTTGTCATTGACAATGTTGATTCTGTGGCGTATTTTCAATGCGTCTGTCATATCTTACAGATACTGTCATTATTTAAAATTTTGTCCACAATGCCATCATTTAACAATTGATCAAAATACCACCACCTTTGAGGATTTTGACGACATTTCATTTAACAGATTTCTAATAATGATTCTATTTTAAAAACCAAACCCGAACCGAAATACGGAAAAATGGAACCAAACCTGAAATACCCGAACCCGAAGTAAAAAATTTAGAACCGACCCTACCCGAAATTTGTTGGAACCGTGACAGCCCTGCTATCAGTAAACTGTGCCGTGTCACACTCCTATATTTCACAGTTAAATTATCGACATGTAATACCATATCTTGGCTGCAGATCGCAACAAATATGGAATGACATCATTTTTATGGTATCAACTAAATGATGACATCATAATAGCCATTTAAAATGAGTTGGTATTCATAGGTTTTATATAGTAGTTATATTGTACTATTTTAAAATGTGATGTAAGACTCTTCGTGCAGCACATTAGCACTTCATAAAGTATGCTGGCCTAAAGTGTTGCAGTTCATGTCCTAATGTATTTTTAGAAATGAAATTCATTTCTTAAATTTAGTGTACTGTAATGCTAAGGTTAGAAAATTTTAGTTGATTCTTTATCCAGTTATTCTTCGAATTCATTGGAGTTCTCATCTACTTTTATAGGTATTTGCCAAATCGAATGACTACGGTGGCCAATTACAGACACAAAGCTTTCTGTGGTACTTACTCGAAAGACGGCAGTATTTTCTTATCTGCATCTCAAGGTAAGGAATTACGTCATAGCTTATATTTAATGTAGTTCAATTCAATTCTTTTATTGTCCTTGAGTGATAGAACTCACTGGAATACATCTAGTACATGTACATGTATATACACAATATATCTAATTGTATAAGAAGTAGATTAGTCAAACATCTGAGATTTTTCTGCTTTCTTTAATTCGTTGCATATGTCATCTGTAAAAGAAATGGGTTTAAGTTGTAAAATTGTATTATGATTGTGATGATTCATCAAAGATACCAAAATCTCATCCCCTCAATTTAGTCAATCCCAATCTCATCCCCTCAATTTAGTCAATCCCAAACTCTAATTCTTTATGCAGAAGATTTGTATATTGACTCACTTGCAAATACATGTATCACTTTTGACAAACATATTCACAAATAAAGTGTAGTCTCAAATGAAGTTTGGACAAATTATTTGGATTGTACATGAACTTTTTTTGGTACTACAGGCACCAGTGTAAATATTTTACTTTGAAATCTTGTGAGTGATTGTTTGACAATGAGATTGAGTACATTCTGGTAAAACATTTTTTTTAAACAGATCAAAATATCAGGATATATGACACCAAGGATGATATGTTTAAACTTATGAAAACGATAAGAGCCAGAGATGTAGGCTGGAGTATCTTAGATACAGCATTCAGGTATTTATAATGTTTATATTCTCTATTGCTAGATACAGCTTTCAGGTATTTATAATGTACATGTATTATGAAGATCATCAGTAATTTTCATTAATATTTAAGAAAATTGTGTGATAATGTCAAAATTTTGATGAATGAAAACTTGAAGTTTTATTATAATGCATTAGTAGAACAAAGAAATTGTTGAGAGACAAAATAAAAAAGAATTATTATAGTTGTGATAATAAATCCAGACAAACAGAAAATTGAATACTGCATACAGGGAAATTTTCATCCATCTTTCTCTTATTCGAAGTGGACAAATCTAAAACTGGTTGAACATAAATTCATTCGTTACTGTAATAGAGCAAGAAACATCAAAATCGTTTTTCGATGGATGACAATAACTCAAGACAAAAATATCTCTGTATTCAGTATTAAATAAAAAACCTAGAGTATGTACATATACCTGCAAAATTTGATATTAATTTCATTCCCTCTCACACAGTCCTGATGGGAATTACCTGATATACTCAAGTTGGTCTGATGCAAGTAAGTCTATTGGAAAGTTATTTGACCTTTTCTATGATTTCATTTTGAAAATTTAGATTATCCCAAAGATATTTTTGAATGATGTTGAAAAAGAGTGGACTATTGGAGAATTTTTTTTAAACATGTGTGAATTGAAATTAAAATTTTTCCCATTTTTAGGGATGGCAATCAGGAAATCAGTCAATATTTTGTAAATGGTTAGTCACAGATTACCAGGGAATTGTTTTATTTCACTGTAAAACAATAGGATGAGTGCTTTAATAAGTAATTATACATGAATAAGTAATTATACATGGATAAAAACCAATTGCAAACAAGAATATGTTTAACAATTCAAAATTTTCAGTATTGGCAATGCCACTCCAGAACAATGCACCAAATTTATCAATATTGAGCTTTTAGGTTTTGTTCAAAAAATTATTTTGTCCACAACAGATGAAAACAAATGGCTTGTAGTTTTGTGTATGTGAATTCCTTCAGTGGAGAAAATTCGTTTGGACGGCACTGAAGTTCTGACAGAACATGTAAGTCAGTTCCACGAAACACAGCTGACATTCCACAACTTTCCTGTCTCTTTCTTGTTTATGTATTTCCATGCACGAGATGTTGGGGTGTCATTTTGATTATGAATGTAAAAGTTATGCTCACGAATGTAAAAGTTATGCTCATTGGTGTGGAGTCTGTAAATTGTTATCAACTCAATTGTCAGTGTAACACTGCTCAGTAATTTATTGAATATTTATTTTATGCATGCATGATTACGCCTGAGAGGGGGGTATTAAATACAAGCTAGATAATAATTATCATAATTATGTGGGAATTTAATGGAGTCTGATCAGCGTTAAATGAATTGAATTTTAAAACATTCTTTAGACCTTTGAATGTTGTATACCCCTAATTCATTTTTACATACATATGTATATTATGATATAAGTTTACTAAAGAAGAATAACTCGTTTAATCCGTCACAAATTTTTTTTTTTAACCAGTTAGCATTTTTAGCATGCTGGGACGAATGTCTGTCTAGCTATTGTCAGGACTCGGGTTTTTATATTTCACATATAGATTCCTCATGACCAAGAAGACTTTTGACTTAGTGACCTTGAACTTTGGCCTACTTTTCAAAAACATTAACCTTGGCTAAATCTTTTGAACCAGATGGGGGGGGGGGGGGGGGGGAGTAAGTAGTCGTGATTCCCAGCAAACTGCATTGTCTTCTGGCAACTCTTGTGTCATGACTTCCATCACTTTTTTTTATTTAACACTTTTGAATATAAATAAAGTCAATATGTACAATTATACAAATTTATACATTTTACAAAACATAGTTATGAATGTTTCTGAAGCTATGGCACCTGTCGTAGGTGTCTGCTCCAGTGATTTCCTGATCCTAGTCCGCTGCGTGGCTTCTGGCGACGAAGTATTGTGGAGCCCATTGATAGTTAAAGTTGTAGGTCATAGTCAGAGAGGAGTTGTCTCCCTCCACATCCGTTCAAAGACAGCTTTTGTCCACTGGCTTCCATTGAAGTTCGTAAACATCGATGGGTGCCAGGTCCAGATGTAAAGTCATGTATAGCTCTATCTGAGCACCATACAAATGTGTTAATAACACCACACAACACTGGCTGTGACTAGTGCAGTTAAATGTCTAAAACTAAAACAAGTAACTGTGCTAATAACACCACACAACACTCGCTGTGACTAGTGCAGTTAAATGTCTAAAACTAAAACAAGTAACTGACAAAAACACTGAATCAGACAGCAAACTACAAAATAAATTTGACAATATAGCATGATTAAGTTATAGAACACAATCAAGGCTAAATCTCTGCCATAAACAAATACACGTAAACAATAACCCCAATCAAATCAAATAATGATTTTAATAATTATTTTAAATGTAAAGTTAGCAGGAAAAATATAACAAGTTTAACTTACCTCTAGTGGAGATTGGTTACCGTAAAAGTAAATGTAACCACACATCATGCTGTTGTGGATTAGGAAGCTAAATACTGGACCTGGCTCTTAGACCAAAAAATGCAAGCCCTTGGAGCATTTATAGGGAGTAAACAAAAGACAGAATATTCTGGTCTATTCTTGACTAATACCTGCAAAACTTCAAAAGCTTTAGGCACCATGTGGATAAATATCAAAAGAGGTACTGTACAAGTTTAAACAAAATGATCATACTATTGCTTGTGACATTTTCTTTTGACCAAGTAATTGATTAACAGTTAATCATTGCCATCCCTACTTTTTTTTTTCCTTTCAAATAATTTGAATGCTCATTTTTTGGAAAAAAACATGGACCGTGTTCACTATTTATGATTAACAAATTGACATTATTTACGCACAGTTCACCTATGCAACATCCATGGGGATTATGACACTCACATCCCGCTCCCGCTGATGCCAGGCGACCACAGTTTTGCCATTTTCTCCTTGACGTTTTCATCAGATAACACTGAAATATTAGGAGGGTAAAATCTAATTTCACAAGACTTTTCATGACAAATTGGATTTCATATATATTTGATACTGCATGATGGAGAAGTATTGAACTTTTAAATCATAAAATGCATCTGTACCAGACAGGATAATAAGGCTGAATCCAAAAGAAGCTTATCAACAATTTTGCAATTTGATCTTATTAATAATACAAAAGGAAAAGAGAGATGTCTAGTGACTATAGTCCTATTTCAAATATTTTAATATCTAAATGTTTGGATTGATTCTGTGGAAAGTATTGCATGTTTATTTCAATATGAAAGAGTCTTTTTATAACATGTAATCATTTTTAGAGCTAACGACAGATGCCTCTATGTGTATGATAGAGAAAGTAATAGGCGGACATTGAAGGTAATTTTGCTTTGCAGTACAGCTACTGTTTCTTTTTAAAGGGAGACATACAGAATTATATATCCAAGAAATATGATATTGACATATGCAAATCCATGTATTAGCCAAAATGATTATTCCTCTAAATCCATTAAAATCTAAGATTTTAAGGCACGTGTGTAATACATGTATTACAGTCAGATAATAGTTTCAGTGACATCACAATGAACAATAATATTTACATCACAATGGAATTAAAACTTTTGATTAAAAAAGCAATCATGGCAATTTCTTGTGAGCATGTGAGGGTGATATAACAATCCGATCATATAAAGAATTTGGACAGCTCACTTGTGATTATAAGGATTTATCTGAATAAATCTCTATAGTTACAGCCAATGAAATTGCAGCAGTTTATTCAGTCATTTAATAAATTTGCATATTAGTTTTTTCCTGTGGCAGCTAAACATCACACTATTATCCGTTATCTCTCCAGTATACTGAGTGATCTGGTAGGAGAGGTAGATAATAAATGTCCGTTCCTCTCACAGATATATACACATGATGATGATAATAAATGTCCGTTCCTCTCACAGATATATGCACATGATGATGATAATAAATGTCTGTTCCTCTCACAGATATATACACATGATGATGATAATAAATCTCCGTTCCTTTCACAGATATATGCACATGATGATGACGTGAATGCAGTAGCATTTGCTGACAACTCTTCACACATTTTGTTCAGTGGTGGGGATGATGGACTTTGCAAGGTAATTAGATTAAGGGAAAATGTCTCTGCTTTATTTATTATCCAGGTAAATGTTAAATTTTGACCCATGCTTTACCAATTGTAGGGAATAGAAATTGCCAATTTATTTGGGTCTGCCCTTCATCTTCACACAGTATGTCTCTAGGGTGACCCAATAGTTTGTTTTAAGTTTTAGGTCAGAATGACTTTTTGACTTCTAATGCCTCGTTTACACGAATGCGCATTAATTTTTACTTCGCATTAAATTTGATGCGAAGTAAAATAAGACAGATTATTTTATTGGCATATTAAATAATCTCATTTAATTGACGAAAGACTTTAGTGTTACGAGGTCTTACTATCGGGAATAGGTGTACAAATTAACATTTCTACAATGGTACTTTGGTACGACTTATCTAAGGCAAGCACGCTACTTCCTTTTCCAATTTATGCCGAAGTGGTTACAGCATACGCTATCGAGGATTGCAAGTGTGTTGACCTTGAATGTTCAATTAATGCGCATTAAATCAATTCGAATTAAATAGCGTTCACACTGCGGTAATATTTAATGCGAAGTAAACTAATGCGCGTTAAATTCGTATGCATTTCTAATTTAATGGGTGCACAAAATGAATAAAAGAATAGACTCTATTATTGAAAATTATTTTATAGATATTTTGATGAAAATTGTGGAGATACAGAATTAATTGTTAAAAACACTTTACATCTGTTAACAATGTACATGCAACTGATCTACATACAAGGAGTTTTGTCGTGTTTGTTTTTATATGTTCCCAAGAAATTATTTGTTATTTCCTCTGACGACCAGCATTCACTTCAAACAATATATTGCTTCTTCATAAGCCCAGTTAAAACATTGGAACGTCTCTTTCACCATTCCGCTGACTACTGTTGTGACGTAATTTTTAATTACTAATACGTATTATATACTGCAAGTCTACTATGACGTCATACGGTATAAAGTTTCACAATGATCGAGCGGCATATTTGTTTTTTTTTTAAAAATGTAAAGAGAAAATCATATCACTATTTCAAAACATTTTTGTCATATTTAATTTCTAAGCAATTCTTTCCATATTGTATTACTCATATGCCTATGCAGATCACAGATTTACGTCTGACATTGTCCAATGACATGCTGTTTGGACATGTTTTGTTTAGTGATTACTATCATTTTGATTAGTTTTTCGCACAAAACTAACATTGATGTATATAGCTGACCACGGGTATAATGCATGTGGCCCAAATTTGCCATTACGCATGCGTCTACATTTAATGCGCATTAGCTTTGCTTAGTGTTCACACGGAGCTAATGCGAAGTAAATTTAATTCGCATTAAATCGCGACATAAATTTTAATTCAAAGTAAACTAATGTGCATTAAAATCTCTGTGTGAACGCGGTTCAGATTTAATTTGCATTAACTTACGTTTAATGCGAATTAAATTCTTCGTGTGAACGAGGCATAAAACTATAGGTCACTCTCAGTGGGGGATATGAATTCACTGAATTTGTTTGTATTGACTGGTTGTCCTTTTAAAGAGCAATTCATTTTATAATTATATGAACACTTGTGATTTTTTTTAATGTATATGCGACTTGAGAAGAACATCCGATATTAAGTAGTTTGTGATGAAATGTAGGTATGGGATCGTCGTACACTTAGAGAAGGCTGTCCAGAACCAGTGGGTACCTTCGGTGGTCACTTGGATGGCATTACATATATTGATTCTAAGGTGAGAGAAAGCATCTTTCTATGTATCAAAGATTGAAAGGTAAATCTGTAAAAGATTGCTTATAATTAATTGAAACTAAGACACAATAGGTAAAGCAACTGACTATTGGATTTTTTATACGCCCGTCTTAAGACGGGCCGTATTATGTTATGGCCTTCATGTCCGTCCGTCTGTCCGTCCGTCTGTTAGCTTTTTCGTGTCCGGCTCATAACTTAAATACTATAAGGCCTAGAATAATCAAACTTTGTCAGTTGATACATCTTGGGTAGAAGGTGTGTCGCACATTAAAACCAGGTCGCTGTGACTTTTAATTAAGAAGATATGGCCAAATATGGTAAAACCCTGTCCGGCTCATAACTTGAAAACTATTTGATCTAGAATCATGAAACTTGGTCATCTTATGCATCTTAGGTAGAAGGTGTGTCGCACTGTACTTTAAGGTCACTGTGACATTTAGTTGAAGTGATTTTTTGAAAAAAGTATGTTATAATTGGTACAATCCCTACTCATATAAGAGTTTTGTAGAAAACCTCATTCAAAAATGTTACATCAAGAAAACACATATTTTTTTTATGATATACTGTACAGCTTTTTTTTTTAGCCTATGTAATGTTTCCTTTGTTTCTAACAATAACATGAGAAATTCCACTTGTCCCATGGGAGTAGCATGCAAAGGGCATTTTGACAAGACTAATTAATGAGTTTTGTGTAGAGCATCTCTGATCAACATGATCAAGCAGGTGTTATCTTTATCTCTAGGGAATTGGGCAGAGAGATCTTAGCCTCTTAATTGCAGATATACCAGAAATTATTTGTGAAAGTGAATTTGTTTGTTGTGGTTAGTCTTCATTTTTAATTTTGACATTATACTATATAATTTTTAATTTTTTTTCTCAGCAACCTATATGCAGAGTATCATTTCTCACTAAAACAACAAATGGTTGCAATATGTATAAAGGCCTATTTTAATGATTAGTATTTTGATGTTTTGTTATGGCTGTGGCATTGTTCAGAAAAAAGATATACAATGAACAAAGCTGCAGATTGGGCATTTGTGTAAATCTGAACAGATGAAATAGTATTGCAATAACCATATTAAAAAATGTTAATTCAAGAAACTACACATTCTTCATTATATACACTGTACTATACAACAGTATATAACAAACAAATTATTTCTTTTGTGTCAGTAACAAGAGAAATTTCCCTTGTCCCATGGGTGTAATTATCAAGCAATTCAGGAGGCATTTTGCTAACAGAAAAATTGCATTCTGTCAAATTACAGATTAATTAATGAGTTTAGAAGATTTCTGTTACAGCAATCTGATCAAGGAGGTGCTATCTATATCTCTTGCAATCGGGAATTGGGCAGAGGAATCTGGCCTTCTAATTGATCTGTCAAATTTTAGAACAGTTCTAATTGGTAGCCATTACTTTGAAAGTTAATTTGGTATAAAGTTTAAGAATTAATATGATATTGTAAAATAAATTTTTATTTTATATCTCAACAAGGTGCAGATTGTCATGTCTCACTAAGATGACAGTTTTACAGTCTAAGAATAAACATAATGACTAATGTTTGATGTTTTATTACGCTGTGCATTGTTCTTCATTCCTTAAAATACAATGAGCAAAGCTGCAGATGTGCATTTCTCAAGTCTAACACAACCAGTTGAGAAATATATGATGTATTATTTTTTTCTAATTAATAACTACACCATAGGAGATGCACCAGTATTTGAAATAACCGTTTTTAATCTATATTTATTTATATTGACATCACCATGCATATTTTACTTTTATACTTGAAGATTTGACAAAGGCAGATACTGATATATGTATTTTTTGATAAGTTGAATAAATCAACCTTTTTGAGTACTCCCATTTATTGTAAGTTGTTTGCTTGGATAAAGGGCTATCTTGCACTTTAATCATTTCATTGAAACCATTTGGGAAAATGTTTTTATATCCTTTTAAAAATCATTAAACTTACATTATCAATATTTGAAGCAATGTCACATGAGGCCATAAAGTGGGTAAGATTCTTAAAGGAAGGTTGACATTTGGTTCCATGCATACGTATCTCTTCATGGTGATATGTTCATGTTAACAATATGTGACGGGCGTATCATGTGCCGTGGCGGTGCACTTTATTAAAAATTAAGCTAGTTACCCAGTTTAATATTTATGTATTCAATAGAAAGATGAAAAGATATTGTAGGTACTGTACATAAAATCTGCCAGAAATTTTTTTAACATTATGGATTATATTAAAAGGGAGATGCCAGGTACCTTTTGTCAAACTCCAAAGACCAGACAATCAAACTTTGGGATGTGAGAAAATTTTCACCATCAGAGGCAGTGGAGGTATGGATGTAATGCTTATTTTAAAGGTTTTGAAGAAAATTTTCATGTAATTCAAACAACAGATGTTAAGACTCCGGCATCTACAATGATTTAAAACTTGATCTACTTTCCTTGTTCTCTAATGTAACCTTACTAATCAAACCGCAGGTAAGTATCGCAAAAACTGCTGTCCATTTTTAGAACATGACCTTTGTTCCAGAATGTGACCGAATGCTTCTGTAAATTATTTTTGAACGAAATGTAGGTTTTAATTGAAGGTCGTCTAAAATTCATAAAGGATAAGGAATAAATGTCTGGAATTCAACCTATTTTCTATGTTGATTACGAGTTCATTTCTTAACCAATGAATATATTTTTGATAATGAATACAACAGTTACACACCACTTACACACATACATGCATTTTAGAGCACAAAGAAAGCAGTGGCTAGACAGGGCTGGGACTACAGATGGCAACAGGTTCCTCGAGCAGGTCAGTGGAGTCCAAACAGATTCATTTTAAGTTAAAGGGCATCAACATAGAAAATTACTAGATGGAAGATGTTTTAAAAATAATCATGTACTTTAAAGATATTGCCTTTAATATTAGATTTGAACCGAATGGAAAATACTTGTCTTGGCAGATGAAATGAAACAAAAGACGATTTCAAATGAAAGCCCTTGATGTAAAGATGCATAAAACAATTGTTTATCATAACTACATATAGGTCACCTAATAAAATCTGATAAAATTTCGATTTTTTTTCATTTATGGAGGAACTGGAAATAAGTCTGTCAAAATTAACTTGCATTAAGTGGTAATAAACCCTTTTTGACATTTTTGGCCGGGTTGCATAACGTCCCTGTGATAGGGTACTTACTATGTGTAATCATCTCCTCTCACATCTCTTACTTGATGTTTCTCAAACTTTGTACAGTTGTCATGGATAAATTGAAAATGTGCATGTGCCTTTTTGAAAGCGATCAGACATTTTCTGAAAAATTTACATGTATATAATGTACATGTAGTTGAACTTCATCATTTTTTTAAGCATGGTAGGTACTTTGTGTAACCAACTCCTCTCACAGCTTTTACTTGACATTTTTCAGACCTTGTACATTATAGATGTTATCAAACATAGAAGATATACATGTGACATTTTAAAAATGCTGCTGTTTTTTTTGTTAAGAAATTCTACATTTAATACATCATTTTCCAGTATGTTTCGCACTGCTGTCTATGATAGATAACATATTTTAAAGCAACCCGGCCATTTCTGCTCTTGAATTGATTTTTATCATGTTGAATAATATGTAAATTTAAAATTGGTTTACCAATATATCATTCAGTGAAAATGTGAAAAGCTCCACTGTTATATATTGGATACCGGAATAAGTAACTAAGGGGAAGTCTCGAGACAGTGTAAGTTGACTTCATCTTCAGAATAGCAGTTTTGTATTGAGAGAAAATACAGTACTCCATGATATGTTTTTTGTAGTGTCACGGAAGAGACGGCTTCATGGTGATTCGTCTGTGATGACGTACAGAGGACATTCGGTTCTGCATACCCTGATCAGGTGTCACTTCTCACCTGAGTACACCACCGGTCAGAGGTACATAGTCACTGGCTGTGCCACAGGAGCGCTCGTCAGTAAGTATCACGTCAACTTCGTAAAATCGGGACAAATCTCTTTCTCCTTGTGCACCATAGTAAACACGTGAAATTAAATTTATGCATGAACATATAGAATAATTCAGTGTAAGGACACCTGTACTTTTCAAAAAAAAAAGCTTTGTCAAATAAATGTGTACTTTTGTGATTATGAATGGATGTAGGTGACTTATCGAAACACTGTACCTTTCAACTTATTTATTATCAGAGTAATTGAGTTGCAACATGGCTGCCAAGTTGTCAAAAGATCATCTGCATTTTTGAGATATACATGTATAAGAAAATTTCTTCTTGAGACTAGCAATGTTACAGTTTAATAGCTTCCATTGCATTTCTACCCCAAACCAATTTTACAAAATATAGGCCAATACCTATTATATAAACTGATATTACACCAATACTATGTACAAACCATTTCTATAAAATTTAGACCAATACTTATCATATAAACCAATTCTATGTTTAAACCAATTCTGTAAAATATAGGCCAATACTAATTATATACATGTAAATGAAATACTATGTATAAACTATTACTGTATGTAAACTGACTCGATATATAAACCAGTACCTAACCAATGCTACTTATGCCAATTGTAATAAATTCCAGTTATAATGGGTGTAGATGTAGGAAGTTTTCTATGGTGTAAATAGCATGTTTACCTTTAAAATTTAATGCAAGAAAATGATAAAATACTAAAGAAGAATAGAAAATGATAATCTTGTTTTAACAATAGATGAAACACAAAGAATTGTAGATACTCATATACATGATGCTGTACATGTTTATAGAAAATGTATTCCAATATTTCAGTATATGATCTGCTTACTGGAAAAGTGGTTTCCAAACTGAAGGGCCATACTTCTTGTACAAGAGACATTTCCTGGCATCCGTACGAGAATACGATAATGACGTCCTCTGTATGTATACTTATAATTTGCTTTCTTTTAAATGATCGTTTCAAGCATCAGCACTCAAAAGGGAATTTTCCAGTGTTATTGCTTAATTCACCCATAGCTCATAAACATTAAAAAAAAAGAAGAAAAATTGAAAATTTGATTTACAGTTATGGTTCCTCAAAATAAATTGATCTCCGTGCACGAATGTTTTATTCACTGTATATTGTATATTGATTGTGAAGGCAAATCTTAAAGAGATTTATAGTGTAATATGATTACTGAATGTCTACAGTATTTAATCTGTAATTTTCTTCCTCAGTGGATGGTAAAGTGAATAATATGATTACTGAGTAATTATCGTATATAATCTGTTATTTTCTTCCTCAGTGGGATGGTAAAGTGAATAAGTGGGAATACATGCATGAGGAATCGTCAGATAATGAATCTGAGAACGAGGATACAGATTCGGACAGCTCGGACGGTACTTCCAGAAGGCGAAAAAGTCAACGACTGGCAAAACGGGAACGGGTATTAAAACAAGAAATGGTGTGCAGAAATCGACATGGTCTGTACGAGTGATCAGAAATCGACATGGTCTGTACGAGTGATGAGAAATCGACATGGTCTGTACGATATCGCTCATTACTACCCTTTGCAGTTGTAGTATCTATTGAACTTTGCTCAAGCAGGAGAGTTTTGGAAAACATTCTTGACAATTGTTCATCCTGTTTGTAATCATCTTGTGATTGATTTTGGATACATTCTGTATTTACGCAGTGACCACGTCTTAATCAATGTGATCTGCCCAATGTTACTGTGAACTCTTTATTGTTACGCTTGATGGAGTATGACAGCGATTAAAAGAGTACATCTCTTACCTATACATTTTAACTTTGTGTACTTTCATCAAACTATTCCTCATCACAGGGATGTAACGCTGACTTGTTACACCTGTGTATACATGTACGTATAGTGCAGGTGTAAGTAAAGCTTGTGACATTTGTATTTAATTTACTTGTCAGTTTTGTTTTTCCAAGCATTCATTACCTCCTGTAGATAATTTAGGTATTTTTAATGACTTGTGATCTACTTTATATGTTCTGAAAAAATCTCCAGTATTCAGCAGAGGGACAATGAAAAGATAAATTGAGAAGGGAAATAACTCCATCTCATTAATTGAAGCTCTGCTTCAAATTGCATAGAAGGATATATTTTGTGTATATAAATATATAACATTAGAAATCCTTTTTAAAATCATCATGGTCTGTATGCTAGTATTGTATGCAGGATAATTTTAGCCCCCCGTTTTATTTTCATTTAATTTGCCCATGGCTATTCTAAATGGACACATATACATGAAATATATCGTGGAGACAAGTGAGGACCTTTAACATTTTGCAAAATGATTTTAGACATGTTAAAAGCCACCTGTTCATTTAACGCATGAAATATAAGGCAGTCGGTGTAAACGGTGCATTGTGACGTCATTATAGCTGCAATGTTTTTTTTCCCTTTCAAATCGAACAATTATCCACAACAAAACGTACAGTGGTATGAGAAAGCTTGTCTGGAATTTGAAAGCATTTGTGGTACTTTCCAAGCAATTTATTTATTTTATTTATGGGGTTGTAGAAGATATACCGCAGTGAGGGTAACATTTTTCCAAAGGTATTATGGGTAATCACCATTTTTCAGCTGATGGAAAGTAAATCACGTCACTCAAATGTGTTATCATTGGAGCAAGCTTGTTAAAGCGACAAATTCTGCCATTGCTTTAAAGCAGCAAAAAATGGCCGTGGGCAAGTTTAAAACTGCATAAAATAATCTTCCAGTGGATATGGACGAAAACACAGGTGGAAAATTTTCATTTTATTAAGACATCCTTCTGCTTTTAGTTTTATTGTGATGGTGAACTGCTAGATGTTTTTCTGAAATACAGACAGAGTATACCAACAATTATCATCACTTTTCCTTTAAACTTTTTGTATATTCACTGGAATCTATTTTTCATAACTCTCCAGAGCAAATGATATCTAATGCACCCGCCAAGGAAAACATGGTCCTTAACGCACACCTATATTTACTCAAGTACAAGATAGATATAAGTCTTAGACTCTGTCCCCAAACACAAATGTTTGTGGCATTTTGTAGTCTGTCAAGCAGTGCCTTTGCACAAGATAGTATTGTTGATTTTGTGATGCATGTTCTACTAATGGTGATTTTGGTCGATATTAAATATCCAGCAAGTCAGTTAACAATGCACATGTATATATGTGTATATATGTATCGCAGAACTAACAATGGCCAGTATGAGTGCTGATAGCAGGGGTATCTTTGTCATCTTTTGATGTTTTTGTGTATGTAATGATGAAGATCTTTCAAGATACGGTTGCCTATTTAATGGTTATTTTGTTTGCAGACTCATTCGTCTCTTTCAGAAGTTCTTTGGTTACAGTGGCATTGTTGTTACATATAGCCATTTTGTTTTTAATGTATCGATGTGTTTTGATTTTCATATTTTTAATTATATGTATGATTTTTAAATTTTTTTTCTTTGTATGGGTATCATGTTTGTTTTGTTTGACTTTGTTTAAATGAAGAAATACTGCCATATTGTACATGTACCTATGTAATAGATCAGGCAGGTAAAATAAATTAGTTTCTTGTAAAGTACAGTGGTTCTTGGGCCGAATGAGAAGACGTTTTGCTATTTTAAGTGGAGAAAACTGAAATTTTAAAAGATGAACTAAAACAACATATATACAAATTGTACAGTTTTTTTTATTACATGACCCAGATCAAAGATGAAAGGGGGTGGGGGGAAAGAGAAGACCATTGTTTTCTTCTCTCTGCTTTTAATGGTCTGTTGTGGTTTCAGTCTTGGTCATGTATCCTCCCGTTAAGCCTTTGTCAATTAAATAATGTTTGGGTATCAGAATGTCATTAACATACGTTATCCACAGAGTGTTTCAAAGTTACAATATACAGAACGTACATAGACCAGTCAAAAACTGTTAATTGATGACATGCTTTATCTTTCAGTCTGGCTCAGATAGTCTGTACGATTTGTCACTCCATGCTATTATGCTTGACTGAGGATTTTTTCAACTACTGTCACCAGAATCCTATTAATGTTTGACTGGTCTATTACATTTCTGCAGAATTTTCATATTTTGGAAAAAAATAGATTGGCAAATACATGTACAAACCAGCTTAAACCGGCTTGTAAGTGTTACACGATATTCATTCATTGTGCTTTTATTGACTGATTTTAAATATGATACTTATAATACATGTGTGAAGAACATAATTATGTATGTATTGGTTTTTCTGTCAGACTGATAATGTAAAGGAATGCTATGTAAACTTTCAGAACATACAATTACATCTTAGAAAAAAGTTGTAAAAATTCTGTATCAAAAGGGATGGTAATTTTATTTGTTTTTCTCCATTTCTTGCTTGTGAAAGTTAGATCTTTTGGATGTCTCTTTACTTCTTTACAGCATGATAATAGCTCTTTAATTTTATGTTGTTGCTGCCGAAGAGAAAAAATTTCAGCTACTGAGAAAAGCAAATTTGTAAATATGTAACAATGATATTACTGCATTTTCTATTTGTTGTTATCAATGATGAAGAATGTTAATTATTTGAATAAATGAAACAAATAATTCTTGTTTTCAAATTTTTGTGTTTTACATCATGGTGTTAAAGGGACTGGTTCACGATTTGTGATAAAAATATTTTTCATTTTTGATGTTAAACATTAGAAACATAACTCATTTAATGTTGACAGCCAAAATTTTGACCTTCTGAATGCAAGAATGAAAGCAATATTTTAGCCTTTATATATGTTATGTAAACGAAGACGAGTCTTTTTATGTAAACAAACAAACAAATGAAATATTGATTTTGTAATATAATGCATCTTAATTTTGCATAGTCACACATTTTAACTTTTAAATGACACATTTCACCTCAAAAATGCTTGAAATATGAAAGATATAATAATACTTTGATCGATATCCATTTCTTTTGAAAATTTCGTAAACAATAGCATACCGCAATCTTTGTTTACAAAACAAATAACAAACTCTCTAAAATGAGGTTCTGTAATGATGTATAACCTTAATTTTCATGTGAAATCTTTCAAACACATTAGACGGTAGATTTTGATCATTAAAAGTGAAAAACAAAATTTTAGGTAAAATCGTGAATCAGTCCCTTTAAACGTGTACACACAACTAGGGTTTGCATTGATTATGGAGCTGTAGTTGTTGTGGATTGAATTTCTCCGAATGGCAGTTTTCCCCGTTGTTTGAAACATCTCCACTAGAATCATATTTGAATTCAGAAGAAAATTGAGTTTATCTTTTTTATAGCATTTGACTGTACTCTCGTCACTGGCGTGCAACAGGTGGTCCTGATCATCTTGGGAGTTTGACCCAAATTTCAAAACTTGAACATTGCTCACGATTTTTAAATGGTAAAGGATAGGGCTTTCATATGTCATATGACAAGACCTTCCTTTTAATACCCAAGTGCTTGACCTTGGAACATTTCTTTGTTGCTACAGGGGGCATAGTGTTTCCCAAGCACATCTCGTTTCATTTTGTAGATTCCGCCTGGATTTTAGAGAATGCCTTGGCATGAATACATAATGGTTGCTGTGGTTTTGGGGTAATAAATAACATATCAAGATGGAGGGCATTTGTTGTTTATTGGGGGAGGAATAAACCCTCAGGTGTTGTTTATTGGGGGAGGAGTAAACCCTCAGGTGTTGTGTATTGGGGGAGGAGTAAACCCTCAGGTGCTGTGTATTGGGGGAGGAATAAAGCCTCAGGTGTTGTGTATTGAGGGAGGAATAAACCCTTGGGTGTTGTTTAGTGGGGGAGGAATAAACCCTCAGGTGTTGTTTAGTGGGGGAGGAATAAACCCTCAGGTGTTGTTCATTGGGGGAGGAGTAAACCCTCAGGTGTTGTTTATTGGGGGAGGAATAAACCCTCAGGTGTTGTTTATTGGGGAGGAGTAAACACTCAGGTGTTGTGTATTGGGGGAGGAATAAACCCTCAGGTGTTGTTTAGTGGGGGAGGAATAAACCCTCAGGTGTTGTTCATTGGGGGAGGAGTAAACCCTCAGGTGTTGTTTATTGGGGGAGGAATAAACCCTCAGGTGTTGTTTATTGGGGAGGAGTAAACACTCAGGTGTTGTGTATTGGGGGAGGAATAAACCCTCAGGTGTTGTTTAGTGGGGGAGGAATAAACCCTCAGGTGTTGTTCATTGGGGGAGGAGTAAACCCTCAGGTGTTGTTTAGTGGGGGAGGAATAAACCCTCAGGTGTTGTTTAGTGGGGGAGGAATAAACCCTCAGGTGTTGTTCATTGGGGGAGGAGTAAACCCTCAGGTGTTGTTTATTGGGGGAGGAGTAAACCCTCGGGTGTTGTGTATTGGGGGAGGAGTAAACCCTTGGGTGTTGTTTAGTGGGGGAGGAATAAACCCTCAGGTGTTGTTTAGTGGGGGAGGAATAAACCCCCAGGTGTTGTGTATTGGGGGAGGAGTAAACCCTCAGGTGCTGTGTATTGGGGGAGGAATAAAGCCTCAGGTGTTGTGTATTGAGGGAGGAATAAACCCCCAGGTGTTGTTTAGTGGGGGAGGAATAAACCCTTGGGTGTTGTTTAGTGGGGGAGGAATAAACCCTCAGGTGTTGTTTATTGGGGGAGGAATAAACCCTCAGGTGTTGTTTATTGGGGAGGAGTAAACACTCAGGTGTTGTGTATTGGGGGAGGAATAAACCCTCAGGTGTTGTTTAGTGGGGGAGGAATAAACCCTCAGGTGTTGTTCATTGGGGGAGGAATAAACTCAGGTGTTGTTTATTGGGGGAGGTATACCTCTCATGTAGTGTAACATTGGGGTCCACAGTGTCTGCCAGACTGGGGGACCCTCCACCTCTTTTAAAAGGAGGGGAGACTCATCTTGGAGTACTCTGTGTCAGCAGTAGTATCAACCAGGGAGCAATCTTAGGGAAACAGGGTAAACAGATATTTCAACCATTCAACCCCTGTCCACATGTTTTCTAACATTGGGACTTCACTGGCACTTGTGCACAACACAAGGCCCCCATCTTGCCCTTTATGCACCTTGTGTGTTGGTATCTCGGTTGTTTCCCCCAGAGCTGTGTATTTAGTAAGCAATACAGCCAATTATCTCCAATTTCCTGTTATATGTACTGCTTATGTTTGGCTGGTACGACATTCCATGATATCAATAAATGGGTAAATCATGTTGGTGTTATGGGTTTTGTTTCCATGGTAATGGTTCAAACCCAACAGTCGGATGGAATTTTGTGTATATCCCCCATGGGTTTGACTACTAGTTGACCAAGTCACTTCAGCCTAAGGGGGTCAGGTGCCCCTAGGTGGATATATCGACTGTTCAATTAAAATACTCTATACAGTCTACTCCACTTATATTGGAAGTCGGTTATATTGAAATATCTGTTATATTGAAGTTAAATCAAATCCCCCAGTAGCAATATTTGTGTATTTCAGCATTGGTTATATTGAACTTTGAATATAACGAAGAATTCAGGTTGGTCCCCTGAATTTCATTATATCTGGAGTAGACTGTATATGCATATAGAAGTCTCAAAAGAACAAATATCACTTGCCTTGTACAGGTGGCAGACGAGCACCCCTGAACACATCCTTGTTAAGCACACTTCAATATCTAGTTCTTATGACCCAAAGTTTGTTGCGTATTTTTACTTGTCGTAACGCATCCTAAGATGTACCTGAGCATTTTATGGACTACCAGTGTGAAGTTTCACAAATTGATGTATATATTGCTTTCTCTTTGTCATTCATTGAAGGAGTTGCAATTTGTCACATGATGCAGGGGAGACAGGTTTTTGTGCTGTCTGTCCGTCTGTCGTTCCATCACAAAATCTTGTGAGTGCTTCTCCCCCTTTATGGCTTATCAGGTTAACTTGAAAGCTTCATTGCCATTTGTAGATGTGCATATTGTTGGGACAGGAGGATTGAATTATTTTCCTCAAAATGATAGTACATGTAGATCTAAGAGGGGTGGAGGATGTAAAATAGCTTGTGAACACTACTCCTATATGTACATGTAGATCTAAGAGGGGTGGAGGATGTAAAATAGCTTGTGAACACTACTCCTATATGTACATGTAGATCTAAGAGGGGTGGAGGATGTAAAATAGCTTGTGAACACTACTCCTATATGTACATGTAGATCTAAGAGGGGTGGAGGATGTAAAATAGCTTGTGAACACTACTCCTATATGTACATGTAGATCTAAGAGGGGTGGAGGATGTAAAATAGCTTGTGAACACTACTCCTATATGTACATGTAGATCTAAGAGGGGTGGAGGATGTAAAATAGCTTGTGAACACTACTCCTTGGGGTGGAGGATGTAAAATAGCTTGTGAACACTACTCCTATATGGCTAATTGGGTATACTTGAGACTTTGCACAATGCTTCATTGCCATTTGTAGATGTGGATATTGTTGGGACATAAGGATCCAATTATTTTCCTAAAAGTTATAGTGGATCTATGAGGAGTGGAGGGTGTAAAATAGTTTGTGAACACTTCTCCTGTGTGGCTTAACAGAGTACATAATGGCTCTGTTCCTGCTCATGCTTTCTCCTCCATATCATGCAGTACATTAAGGGGAGGTTTCATTTGGTGCACTTCCAATTTGGGGAGGTGGGAGACATTTGTTTTTCATAAAAACAATCTCTAGTCTTATGTAAAATGTTGTAGCGACTCCTTCATTAGTTGTATTATATGTTGCTTTAGATCTTCCGTTATTTACTCCTCAATAATGACCAGTTTTATTCTTTATAATGGAGTCGAGTTTTCTTATTTATATTGATTTTGGGCAGGCAATCCTGGAATTGTTTTGATAGCACAATAAAAAAAATCAACCCTTTATTTCATGCTATAATTTATTCCGTAAAAATAGTATTTGATCCATTTGTCAAACATGCATTTTCTTTAAATACAAAAATATATAGATTTTAATCATATAACAATACAATAATTGAACATTTTGGACCATCTATGACAGTTTAATACAAGATGTACACCACATTGTTTTTATTTTTGCATTGATAATGGCACTTGGTCCTTTGCAGAAAAACGATATTCCTGCCAAGCTTAAAATCACAGTTAATCACATTGGTTTAGGAATTTCTTGATGTCATTTTGCAACTACTCTTTCCGACAGTTTACGTGTTTGCTTCATTGACTAAAAATAACACTAACTATCAAGCATCCTGTTGGCATCTCACAACTTTCACAAGAATTTAAAAATTTGCACAGTTGCTCATGAAACGTGTACAAAATAAAATACTGATTTCGAGATGACTTCCATTCTTATGGAAACACAATATAAAACATTTGAAACAAAACATAAGGGTTAAAATGTTAAAATGAAGCTTTTTTCTGTGAAGGTAGGGTAACTATTATATACAAAGGAATTAGAGTGTATCATGTATACACTAGCATGAGATATCAATGAAGCATCATTCAAAGAAAGTGACTACCTTCATATATGTATCAACACTTCACCACAAGTTACATCCCTTGTCTGCCATCTTGTGGTGAAAATAATCGTTTTTTTAAATGTTGGCTATTGTAATTTTTTGATCTGTAGCTCTGACATTTGTAATTTTTTCATCAAATTCAGACAACTGCATTGATGTTCCAGGGTGGGATAATCTATAAAATTGTATGAAAACTTAATAATTAGCTACATCGCTTACATTTAGTAGGGTAAAGAAGGAAAACTTAGCATTCTGATTAAAATCAGATCCTTTGATCTGCTCACGTGGGTTTTAATCAGATTGGAAAATTTAGCTACTCACCAACTTATTTTGGCTGACCTTGTAAAAGGAGACAATTCAACTTATGGTTTGATACATGTATTCAAAATTAGCTGTTTCACAGTCCTAGGTGTCCATTAGGGCACTCAAATTCACAACTTACAACAATCACAGTGTGCATTTTCATTATAGCAGGTCAAAGTGGTGAAGTTTTATTAATTAAGTGTCACTAATTTGATTACAAGATAGAAACAAAACACAAATGTATCTGTGTATGAAAGATGCTATGGATCAATGGTTTTCTGAAATGTACAAGGTGATCAAAAATATTTGAAACTTTACTGAAAATGTCATGGATATATCAAATCAACATATTCAAAGTAATTACAGGTATTCATGATTTACATGTACGACTAATATTTACACGGAATTTATTTACAAGGAGATTCTGATTCAGTGAAAAATGGAGTTTATTGTGTATTGCATTATGACCTCATGAAAGTCTTTATTCAATTTTATTCTAATTGATGATGAAATAAATATGGTAAAGTATGTGGGCATTATTCTAGTGTATTTTACTAAATAATTTCAACATGTCAATGCCGCAGACTGGCTGCAATTTATACAAGTGTAAAAAAGACTGTCAGACATTAAAAATTACTCATTCAATTTGACATTGACTAGAGGTAATTGAAAATACACAGATATTGCTTTCATACGATATACCATCAAATAAATGATTGCCATCCACAATGACGTAAAATTAAACATACAATTATGTATATTGGTAAGGAATTCAAACTTAAATCCAGTAACAAATGAAAACATTGTACATAAAAAAAATATGTGTACCAAACCACTGATTATAAAAGCTGACTTCAAATGCTTGTAAGTACATGCATATACAATTCACAAACCAATC
Source organism: Ostrea edulis (assembly GCF_947568905.1). Taxonomy (NCBI): domain Eukaryota; kingdom Metazoa; phylum Mollusca; class Bivalvia; order Ostreida; family Ostreidae; genus Ostrea; species Ostrea edulis. Next base: position 107,546,729 of record NC_079164.1, read on the forward strand.
CATTATGAAGACACTTCCTGTTTAAATGAATACGATGACCCATTGACTTTACTATATGATTCTGTTGACAGTGGAGGAGATGAGATCGGGGAACTGTGCTGTTGTATTGCCAGGTGGTCAATATTCGATGTCATTGCCGAGGCTGTAAGAAGGTGGTCAGCCGTTGTTAAAGGGGGTGTCGGTGTCTGTATGCTGTGATGCAATCCAAGATTTAAGGGACTTCCCATGGGAGAAGTCTGGCTGTTGTTTGGAGAAATACAGGTGTGGGGAGATGGAATGGTGGCAGTGGCAAGGGAGAGTACATCTGTACTCTGGGAGATTTGGTCGTTGAAGTTGTTGACAAGCAGTGATGGTTGTAATGTTGTGGGAGTTGTTGAGCCTGTGCTATTGTTCTCTGGAGCTGCTCCTGTGAAATATTCATTTACAGATTGCATAAAATGATATAGACACAATTCTATAATATCTGTTATATAAAGGGTTAAAGATCACAAGAGGCCCACAGGCCTTATCGGTCACCTGAGTACTAGTTGAAAGGATCACTAGCCCCAAGGGCTATGGAATCTTTGATTATTTTCCTGTTCTGCATATCTTAGCCAAATTCTTATATTCAGCAGCAGTATAAAACAAGATGTTCTTAAAACACAAAAACAGAAATATCCCTAAAAGTGCCCATACTGATGCAAGACTTTACATATAATCATTTACACATTATATTAACACTGTATGACTATTTTGGCGCCATCCTAGAATCAGAACCCTGGGGTTGTTAAAGTCATTGTGACTTTGATTAATACACCCCTTTTTGCTTTTCCTAAATATGCATTTATTTTTATACAGTATCAACAAAATTAAAGAAGTCTTTTAAAGTATCAACAAAATTAAAGAAGTCTTTTAAATGATAAAGACAATAATCATTATGATAATGTTGGCTCCACCCTGGAACCAAAACCCCTAACTTTGGGATCATGAATTTTACAATTACAGATGTGCTGCTGTAAAGAAGAATTTAAAAAAAAAAGGTCAATTTTTGGCAGTTTTGCCCTGCCTCTGAAGCCACAAGGGTGCAGGAGTCTTGAAAATTACAATTTATATCCCCCTTGTTTCAAAGATGCTTCATACCGACTTTGAAAAGAATTGGAATTGTAGTTATCAAGAAGTTAAAAATGCTCAATTGTACATACACCACGAACAAAGGACAACAACGGGTGCAGATCATAAATAGGTCATCTGAATCATTCAGGTGACCTAACAAAAGCATCAATCAGTATTCAAATGAAATTGCAAAATTAAGTTCATGACTTACCTCCAAGTAGCATCTCCTGCAAAAGATTGTCAATCCTAGCCATTCCAAACAGCTTGGCAAACTGCACCTGTTCAATCATCTGCCATGTGATGCTCTGAAGTGGGGGCAGCATCAGCAAGATTTCTCCAAAGCGCCCCCTGGTGTCATATTGGCGGTCGTTGATGTAGTCCTCTAAGTTCACTTGAACTTGGTAGCGAAAGCTTTTGATTTTCTGAGGATCACCAAGTCCTTTGGCATCTGAAAATCATGGTATCATATTGATGCAATTATATTTTCCCTGGTATTTTGAGTACACAATAAAAAAGTTTTAGGTTTTGTAAGAAAAGAATATTAGTTATGATAATATTTATTAAGAAATTAAATGTACTGGTACATACTATATGTATCCTTACTCATTTTCTATTGATTTACAAACCCATTTTATATATGAGATAAAAAAAAAAATTCTGTATTGTCATGACTGATTCTCTGGCAATCAAGAATTATAAGACAGTTTCATTATTTACCTGGATCAAAGAAAACAATTGCTTTCAAACAGGCAAATTCTGATTCATCCATCTGTACATCTTTCATTGGTTGAACCAATTCATCTAATATTCTGCTGGCGACGCGACCTATCTCCACTTCTGGGGTATTCCTGGGAATGATGGCATCATTACCTAGCAACAAAACATCCTTGACCCCTAAGGAACGTCTGGCCACACCCATAATCAGATGCTCTCCTGCATGTGCTCTTAGCAAGGCAACCTGAAACAATTATTGCAGATCGCTAGCAAAAATTTCAAAGCAGAATAAGTGTAGTAAGTTAACTGTTCTATATGTCAATGTGAACAAATATCTATTGATATTGTGTAGTGTATTTGTATGTATTTACATTTCCAATGTTTTTGCCTTCGATATCTTTACCGACTGTAATGATAGTTATTTCCTCATGAACGCACTGCAGACGTGAACAATGTGTGTATGAATCTCTATAAATATAGTTTGTCTATTTCAATGGGTAGGAATTCCAACAGAAATGAAATAAAAAATGAATTTTGTTTTTGACATGAGGGTGTGACCTGCAACACTTCACGTTGGCGTACTTTTCATGAAGTATGCTGGTGTGAAGCATCACAATTCATGCCCTCATGTATTTAAAAAAAAATAATTCTTAAACGAAAAAAATAAAATAACTATAAACTAGCATATTAAGGAAGAGAGTCTATGTGGAAAGAACATATAGAACAGTATGTCGATACTCTGATACGGGGTGTTGATTGTACAGGTAGTATCTTTCCTAGGGTAGTTACCTGGTCATCCAGGGTAAGCTCACAGAAACAGGGTATGTATTTGGCCCACTCCACTAGTATTAGTAGCTGCTGTTTCATAGACTCACACACATCATCAGCTGTGGCCACCAATTTCTGAGAAAGATCTGTGTTGATTGTTGGAGATGTCATCTGTCAATAAAAATACCAGACATGAGTATACAGCAGTTTGTGGAAGGTCTGGTGACCCCTTTGAATGATTAATCATTAATGGTAATTTTTCAAAAGAAAAAGATTTATAATCATATGACTGAATTAACATCTACACACCTTAAGCTCAGAGTCACAATATTCTTGTATCAAAAATGTTCTAACACCATAAAATCATTCATTTTTGTGGAGACTCCTTATGTACAGGAGAAACTGAACAACAAATCCTCAACCACAGGAAATGAAGACCACCCACCCCCCGATATACATTCTACATGTCAATCTACACTACGGTCTGAATCAGAGCGTTTCCACACTGAACAGAGAAGATACCGACCTGTCTGGAGAGAATCTCAGCATTCAGCAGTGTACTAACAGACAAAGAGTTTGTCTGGTTCACATCTTCATAGCTGGTTCTTCTCACACTGATTCGATCTCGCTCGTTCTGTACAGCTGTTGAGAAATTTTTAAAGCATGGATGTAAATATCATCACTGGTAAATGAAATCTGAATCCAAATGTTCCTAATGCCAGCTCGAAGTTTGACATCTATGTCCACAGGGGAAAACTTTCATTATTAAAGTATCAAATAGATTTCTTTTGCCACATGGAATCATGAAATCTTCTTAAATAGCTTAAGTCTCTGTCCTCTTGTGAAAATGACAAAATCTACACCAAATTCCGATAATAATACAAAATAATAAATCACTGTATGTGTAGACGTGATACAAAAACCCCCCCAATAAATCTTACCTTCTTTTTTCATTCCTGCTCGGAAGCACTTTCGGAGTCGGCAGTATCGACACTGGTTTCTTTTATCTTTGTCCACCACGCAGCCTCTGTTAAAACGACAAGAGTAGACGTGGTTTTTCCGTACACTTCGTCGGAAGAAACCCTTACAACCATCACAACTAGATGCTCCATAATGTTTTCCTGTGGCCCGGTCTCCACAGATGGCACAGAACTGGCTCATCCCCTGGGTAGGGGAGGTACTCCCGGCAGATGGCATGGGGCCCAGTGCTCCCATTGTCATCTCGGGGGAATCTAAAAAGTACAAAAATTTTCTCCTCAAATTTCTTAAGAAAATTTCAAATACACCCCAAAATCTGAAGACTGGGTTTTGCTAAATTAGAACTCTATGTACAAGTTTTGGAGAATCGTACAATTGACCAACCATCAATCTGTCACGTTCTTTTACCTGGGTCATATTCATAATAATATTGATGCTGTATAGCTGCCCCTAAATAGCTGTATAAGAAACTATCACTGTCTCTCATTGTCATAGAATAGACCATTAAAGCGAAACAAAGATATCTGGGACAATGGTCAGTGCAGAACACCTCTGACAGTAACCTAATACTGGAAAATGAATTCCACTTTTCTGTCGGATTATATAGTAGCTGCCCATGCAGATGTCTGAGCAAGTCACATGATGACAACAAGTCTCAAAGACACACCTCTCCGGGATCTGGTAAAACCTGAATGGACTATTGCTTAATTGTTTATCTTTACACTTCACAAATAGATAAGACTTAATGGCAAAACGATAATTTTGTATGACAAAACCATAGTATACGCTTTTGTTAAAAGAAAAACCATTTATTTTCACATGTATATATACTGTGTAAATAGTATGCACTGCAAATTGCTGGGTTTTCATTTGTAATTTTTCTTTTCCTTCAAAATTATATTATTCATATGAATGTATAACTGATAATAATTATGCTATCAATCGTTTATCAGTGGGTGACTGATAAGGGACTTAAGAAATATTTGTGTGTGTGTGTGGTAACCTAAGGAATGCAAACATGATTGACACTTCAACAAGTAGATTCACACCTGAAACTGTTACAGAAGATGCCTTTATCTACAAATATTTGTCTATGCTGATTAATTCTGTTGATTTCTGAAATAATACAAAGCTACTGTCAAAAACTGCACCATGACATCATAACATCCAAGAAAGGACACTGTAGCTGCAATAATGTAGCCCTCTCCAATTTTTTTTTTACTTTGATGCTTTTGTTTTGAAAAAAGAAAAAGAAAAAATAAATTCAAAGAGGGTTATATTATTGCAGCTAAGGACACTGCTAAAACATATATTACTGGTATATATAGTCAACATATATTACTAGTAAATATAGTCTGTGATTAAATGCCAGATAATTGTGAATAAGATAGTTAAACAATGTAACCCCCCCCCCCCACTGTTGTAAGTTATGAAAAGGTTTTTTTAACTTTAAAAATTCTTTCATTGTCCATTTCTTTCGATTTTATTTTTGCCCATTATAAAAGGATGAATCTAAAATTAGATGAATTTAAAATTGACAAATTATGAGAGAGAGAGAGAGAGAGAGAGAGAGAGAGAGAGAGAGAGAGAGAGAACTTGATTGATACTTATAGTGCCCATACAAAATACAAAGTAATTTCTACACAGTTACATGTACATTATCATCGATAAAAATCTCGGTGTTAATCCAAGTGTTTTGTGCATAATTCTGAGGGTATGTTGATGTAAAACCTTGTAATTACATTTTCATAAAAGGTAAATGTAAATGATCCCCCTAAATCAAAGAACATGTTGGACAAATTATGAAATTACCAAACAAAAATACTGTTACTACAGACATATAATATAGTGCTTCTAAACCAACATTTAATTCATTGGGAAACAGGCTTGAGGGGTTAAACCTATTTCATTTAAAAAAATTTCAGTAGCTTAAATAAAGGCGTGACCCAGATTTGAAATAACCTTATAGAAGAAAACACATCAACACTTGCTGTAAAAGGCACTTTTAATCTGAAGTGTGCATGTACCTGTAACGGGGATTTTCATCATTGTAAACAAATGATACGAGTTGTTAATGCCTGCGCACAACAACTTCTTGTAAAAATTCTTTCATATAGTTATTATGGGGAAAAAATTAGTCAAACACTTTGGGAAAACCAAACTCTTAGAAAACAATGTGACCTCCAAATTCTTGTCAGCCCAACCTCTGTAAGAAGTAGGGACACTGCCAAAGAAAAGTCTAAGATCATCCCCACTTGAAATATCTATATCAGTAATATTCTCTGTATAGCCCCCTGAGTGGGCCAATGGATCAGTTAAATTTGGTTGTTTGTTGATTAGAGAATCTTGAAGAATCAAAATGCCTCTCATGTAGAATTCTGTCTTAGTTGAAATAATCTGTTTTTACCTGTAGAATCAGGTGTGATTTGGGTTTAACAATAAAGGTTCAAAATAGCAGATATACTCTGATGGTGAAAATATTACAATCCAAGCTTATTATGGAGATAAACTATCTTGTATTTACGAGCAGTATTAAAATTAATACTCTTGATGTAAAAATACCATATCTGTGACCAGATTGCAACTGTTTCCTTGAAAGATTAAGAAGAAACTCTTTTTTTCAATTGAGATTAGGTATCTTTCCACGCGAGAGTGAATTGTCAATTCTAATGCAATTGTTTTGTAATCTGCAGTTTGATTGGCTAATGTGCAGGGGTGTAAGGCAGTTAAACGAGCATTAATGAAATGGAAAGCTTTTGATTGTGATGCTATAACACAATGATTCAAAAACATAATTTCAAACGTAAACATTTCTTAATGTATTTCATAAAACAAAACTCAATGAATAAGATATAAACATCCAGGAAAATGCGAAATTGCATTAGAATAGGAATAACCATCTTCTTATTTGTTATTTGCGACCATTAATGCTGATTTAACAGTCCCAAAAATATATAGCTGTCATTTTGGTTTTGGAAATTTTTGTTGTAAAATTGTGATTTATTTCAATGACCAAAAAAAAAACAAAAACAAAAAACCAAATTATAAAGTTTATTAACTTTTGTTATTAATATTTGTGTTAAAAAACCTACACTGAGGCTCTGAATAAAGCAAAATTACACTATTGTTTTCTATACAAAGCTATATATTTAACAGAACCGAAAACTTTATTTTGATAAAAACTTAAACTAAGATTTATAAAGAACTATCATAATTGCACATTTTTACAGCTAATATAGCTTTAAACCAGAATTAACTGTCCCAAATAGCAAATAAGAAGATAGTATTCCCTGAGATGTAAAAATCGATAGAGATTGCTATGGATTCAATACTTGAAAAAAAAATATTGAAAAATATCTACCAGCAAGGAAATGATAACGATGAGGATTTTAAAAAAAAACTTGAAGCAAAAATAATTCTTTTAAAATGTACAATATTTACCCCAGGTTTAAGATTAACCCAATGGTTTAGAAGACAATCTAATTACCAGCATAATAAATATTCAAGCATCTTATTAGGAAGACACCCTCTACCAAATGAACATAAAAACATTATCAGAATTCAGGAAAACCTCACCCCAAAAGATCAAGTTTTCTATTGATAACTTTTGACTCGAGGTAGTGTCAAACTGAAGGATGAATGGCGGTGGGGGTTGTATCTTAAACTGAGCTAATTAAATTAACATCTCTTATCTCTCAATTGTATCAGGAATAAGAAAATCCTTAACGAGTTGAAGTTTTCTATGAATAACTGATTCAAAGTTTATCACACTGCAGGATGAGGGAGGAATGGAGCTACCATTAAAATACTCACACCTTACAGCATCATAACCCAACAGAAACCTATTGTCCATTACAATGCCATTGCGTTCATACAAATTTACTTCTATTTTTTCATCGAGACATTCAAAATATCATTATACTACATTTTATTTCATAATTCATATTCTTGTAATGAAATTATGGCTTTTAGAAATACTAAAATGAATAATTGACCCAGTTTTCTAATATTAAACTATTATTCAGGCACTAAGGAAATGTTTTTGATCAAAGTACCAAAATCAAAAGTCTAAATTTCAGTGAATTTTAAATATACTTACATACTTAATCATTTCAATTTAAAACACATGGTCTCTCTCTCTCCCTCTCTCTCTCTTTGAGTAATTAATCGAAATTTCAAATTAAAACTCATTCAAATGTGTTAACTGTGAGCATAAAATAGATTTCTTGATATAAATGAATAATTGATATTCATGTTAATTTGAAATCAGAATTCTTACTTTTACCTATAATACATTATCACAAATTTAAAGACCAATTCATTATCTCTCAGACAACATCACTCATGATTGCACGTTCTCACAAATTAGTGCTCAAAGGATCGAGATTTTGTAAAATAAGTACTCGTGCAATATAAGGCATACAGGTACAAAATAAATATATCAAAGATATTGTTTGTTGTTTGGTTATATCATATTATTAGGTTATTATCCCAACACACAGGTAACTCTACCTTTGGCCAAAAGGCCAAAGACCAAGAAACTGACTGCTCGGATCAGTTCTATCCATTAAATGTAGTATGCTACAACCTACCCAAGTGAATGTAAGTAATTCCATCCAGATTCATCAAAGCCATACTGATTTGAATAAGACTTATCCACAACTAAATAATTAATAAAACTGCTGCAAGGAGCTATGATGTGGCATTGATTCTATATTTAAATCTTGCATGTGGTATATGGATGCTCAATATTGATGAATATAGGTAGGATAAGGTTGCATACTGGGGTATGTCAGGGTTTAATCTGATAACACAATTATCATATCAAATATGATGTTTAATTAAACATTATGAGAGTAAACATATTCTTGGAAAACTTGACAGTATTAAGTTCAATTTTATCTTCTTATCTAAAAACAAAAATAAAAAGTTTCACAAGTTTTCACTAAAATAAAATTCACTTTATAGTGTAAAAATTTTCATAACCAGCCAAGAAAGGTCAAACAAATTACTGTACAAGATAGCAGATACCGATGTTAATGTTCTAACCTAGAAAATAATGACAAGTCACTGATCTAAAAGGCAAACTACATACCAAGCACATAGTGACTGTAATATTCAAAAACATAAAAAAGTGACTAGGATATACATGCTTTTATAAGCATATAATAGGTCCTCTCAAATATATGCTATTCATTGTAATATGATTTCAGAAATGAAACATTTATGAAGCATTTTATCGTCTGCCATCTGTATTTGAATGAAAACATCATTTCAAGTGGGTATTCGATACTTCAAAAATGTTGTGCCTTTGTGAACAAGAATAATATTTCTAACAATAGAATTATTCTGAAATAAAATGAATCTATATATGTATATATGTGCATTCATGAGGTCGCTCTCAATATTTGCAGAAAAGAAAATTTGGTGCAAAATTTAAATTTAGATGAAAAATTTCAAATTCTCCAGAAAAGAATTTATCTTAGCATTACCAACAATTACACATATAAACAAGAAACTTTTGAAAAATATATACCTCGCGAATGGCAGTATTTTAAATTTAGAATGTTTGTAATGATAGTGAGAAATATGGGTTATCTACTAGTCTGGGGCAACCATCATACTAAGTTTGATCTCTCAAGATACTGAGAAGACACTTCCAAATAACAGTCAATTTTAATCATGACCTTTGACCTTATGACTTCTATAGAGGGTATCGATATACGAAGTATGATGTCTGTCATCAATGGGTTCAAAAGATATTTTTATGTCCAGAGTAGTTTGACCTTTGACCTCAAAATTAATAGACGTCATCTACTCCTTAGAATGATGTCAGAAGGCAATATCTTTCTATGTCCAGTTTGGTCCTTGACCATCTGACCTCAAAATCAAATGGGGAGATCTACTTCTTAGGGAAATCAGTTTACCAAGTTCGATGTCTCTGAAACAAAGGGTTGTCAAAATATTAAGCAGACAACATCTTCCTGTGTCCAGAGTAGACTGACCCTTGACCTTGTGATCTCAAAATCAATAGAGGACATACACTCCTCACAGGAATTTGATGTCTGTCAAACATGATATTGCATGGACAACACTTGGTCTACTGACTGACCAGTGCAAATCAGTGTCTCTCCTATCTTATGGCGGACATAAAAAGGTTGTATAAAATATTCACCCTTCATCAAAATAAAGTAAACTTACTTTAAAAAGTTAAAAATAATTTTTGGAAGCCAAAATAAATCCAAATCATTTATAGTCCTTTAGTAACAAATAGCTATCTCTAAACAGAGTCTACAAATTTTAGTTTTTCTTAAAGTGATACATTGTGATGTAGATTTGCATGGCCATACATTTTAATCCCACTTCAATTTCATGCCTCTACAGTACGGGCCATAATCTTCAAAGATTAAAATTATTCAGTTATCTTGTTCTGGCTGTATTATAAACTTGTTTTTATCATTCAAATATCTCGGCTGATCTGCATTACTACTTTCAGTTTATTTCTATTAATGTTTAGGGTGGTTGCATTATGAATTTGAAAAGAAAATATTGATTACTTCTGTAAACCATACCTATAGTTAATTTAATGCAAAGGAATGTACCATTAAATCAATTAGCTTTAACCATGTTAGATTTCAATTTCAACAATGTTATATACAAAATTTTACAGAATGACCTTGACCTGGTCATTGAATGACGTTGGTTAAGGGTTAAGGTTGAACACCAGTACTAAGACTGTCCCAAATAAGTAAAATTAACAGTAAAATACTTTTTCCATTGATACTGGTATCAATTATTATAACTACACCCCTTTTAATAATAAAGGAAAAAAGTCTTAGATTAAATACTTCTCAAAAATTCCTAGACTATGGACACTTTACATCGGGTCTGGAGGGGTATAGCTTTAATCAACAAAGTGTGTATACACTTAAAATATGTCAAGTAATTGGACGCATAAACGTAGGCTCTGTAGATCAACTTTATGCACCATCTTGATAATGGATAAGAATGCTATCAAAAACAAAAAAGCTTAAAATTTGAACCTTTGAAAGTAAAAAAGCAACAGGAAGGTACCAAGAACTGGGAAAGCCAATGGAGATTCAAAATAAAGAATATTGTCAGCAGGAGTAAAGAAAAAAAGATTTTTTGAAGGTTTAATGCTTTTTGAAACATGATCCATAAAGCCACGTCACTCTATTGCCAGAATTTCTGACTGTGAGACCGTGTCAGTTTCCTAATTTCAAGATTAGTCTCCCTCTCCATTCTAACTATACATGTTTATAGTATCCATTCTAACTATACATGTTTATAGTATCCATTCTAACTATACATGTTTATAGTATCCATTCTAACTATACATGTTTATAGTATCCATTCTAACTATACATGTTTATTAGTGATGAAATGATTGTCGCTGACAATCGATTGTCGATCATTTTTGGCTCTTCGATTACGATTATCGAATCTATTTTTCATAATCGATTGTTGCCCATACATACACTAGTTGATATCTGATCCGAGATTCATCTGACTGTTATTCCCGCTTTTATATCGAGACATGTGCGGGGGAGAGTCAGAGTGGACTCCACATTGAAAAGTGGGAATTCAGTGGCACTGGTCAGCTGGTGTATATGATGCACATATCCATAAAACCCCCAAAATAATAAGCATTTATTAACTACATGTAAATACCGATTATATTGATCATTGATGGATACAGTTCTTCCGATTATGACCGATTATCGATTATGAAATTTTCCCGATTTTTCAACACTAATGCTTATCCGTTTGGTGTCCACAACTGAAGAGGAAGAATTTGAAACGAATAATGCACTTCTGATATACAAATCATAGTTAACCTTTAACTCCTGACACAGAGGCAATGAATTCCAAAATTTTGGTAGAGGCTACTTTCCTAATTATTTGCACTCAGTAATAGCTGTTTAAATTAGTTGTGTAATAATGTCAAGGATTTATTAGATGAAAAAGAAATAAAGCATTTCTACCATAAAGCTCTAGCACCATTTCACAAGTTTGGTAGAGGCAAACCTCAATAATATCATGCAGGTTGTTTGATGTCAAAGATTCAAAAAGATTTTTAAAAAAAAAACACAATGTACCTTTCCTATGTAAGCCATATTGATGCCACACCCTAAAACCAGAAATCATAAACACAGGCCTCATGTCAGAATTTCAAAATTTTGATAGAGGCTTAGAATCCACACTCATTATCATACTATGAATAAAGTTTGTGTGATAGATGTAACAGAATAAAGGAAGAATATTTTTAAAGAGGTTTGGCCCCCATCCCTCAGCCACAATAGAGATTAGGCCATCAAAATTCACAAGAATTGTTCTTCTTACCTTGGTATAGTTGCTAATAGTAAAAATGGGCTGAGTAGTATCTGAGAAGAAGTTAAAAATGTTCAAATGTTAAAGGTCATATATGAAGTTTCTCATTAATATATAATTTTTTATGATATTTCAGGTAAAATTTAAATGCCATCTATCTTGTTTATGCAAAAATCTTGGGGTATATTACCAGGTGTGTTTTAGAGTTAGCATATTCTGATAGTTCCTAGTTGTGGCAAGTAAAACTGCAAGGTCAACTTTTATGTATTAACAGAAGGTTGTGTAAATGTACTACAATATAAAATTAATAAACCTATTAAGGAAATCATACAAAATCTCTTCATATCAAGAAGATGAAAAAAAAGATAATTGTAAAAAACTTGGCAGAAATGTCGTTTATGACATTAATGCATACCAAAAATCAGAAACAAATAACAATTAGTCACATGACCTGAAACATTCACACAAGATGTCTGTTGAATCTAAGGTAGCACATCTTCAAGGCAAATACAACATTCAAAGATAAATATTAATAACAAGTACTTATAGTTATGAATTTCAGGTTTCTTTGGGTAGTGATATCTTGCTAATTTTCTTTTTTATGTATATAGTATGTAAACGACTGTACAAGTAATTAGTTTTACTTCATGGTACATGTACACTTATGTCATGGATGACTGATATTACATTTCATACTTAGAATTTCAGCAGTCTGAAAGTCAATATGATGTAATATTCTGCCCCCATTGACATCAGATCTCTCTATTTCACAAATCCATGCAAAATAAACAATTCAATGCCACCAAATGTGACAAGAGTCCAGAACTGGATGGTAAGGTACGACTTCTCACGGCCCCGTCACCTGCCAAGCACATCGTCCCCTCCTCTCCTGACTGACCAGAGAATCCCCTACATTACACAATTCATCATTCGTTTTTGTGTGATCAGCGGTAAATGATTGGGGACTTATCAGATAGTTGTGGCAAGTTCAATACTTTGTAAACCCAGATCAAACAGAATGGACAAGCCCTTATCAAGGAGTTTTGAAAGTCTGAGCTAGGAACTGCTGATTTACTTTATATTACAGATCTAAATAACTGTATACCAGAAATTATCACTTATTTATTAAAAAGACAAATAAACTAGGATTTGTTGTGATGAAAGCAAAATAACCATAAACCAAGAAATAAATCAAGATGTTTTTTGACCATTAGAAATTTACAAACAGAATGAAACTAGGGAATATGATATAATAGAATTTTATCTACAATGTAGGTAAAACAAACAAGGGCTTATCAGAGGATTTTTAATCTGATGTTATCAAAAGGTAGATAACTCTCCGTTGAGGCTGAATTTGTTATCTCCTCTTCTATCAGTGACAACGCTGATGTACCACCCTCAGATAGCTCTGTTAGCTCTGTCACACACATGTACCTACATGTACATTTACATTACAGTCAAGGAATTTATTTATCACAATTTTTGGAGTATTTTTATCTGACAACAGTGTAGTCCTGACCTCTCTACAAAGACATTAATGAATTTTTGTCAGGTTCTACGAGTAGCCCATCAGCAGTTTTTCTTTGCCATAACTTTTATCAGAAATACCCCACCCCAAGTCCTCCATTTTTATCAAGAAATTGGGACTTTAAAGCAAACAACCAACAGACCATTTCTCCCCACTTTTTGTAATGGTCAGCACAAAAATGAGAGTAATACGCATTTCATAATCCTAAAACCTACATGGATTAAGGTATAGACCTCCCTTTCATTTTAATGACCGAAATTAAAAAAAAATTAATAGATGCTATTATCAACTTTAAAAAAAAACCTTTAAGCAAATATTGTCCACTATTATCTAATATTCTAATTAGTTTGATGATTTAACATCTGTGTAAAAATTATTAAAATAAAACCGATTGTGCCTGGTGTATTCAATTTCAGGAAAGGGTGGAGTTGTTAGAGCCTGTTAAATAATACACGTACTTCAGGATGGGAATTATACAACTCTTCATAGCTTTGATTTATTCTCCATCTGGCAGTATGAAACTAATGCTATACTAATGTATTGGTGTACTTTCTACTGAGGTATTATATAAGCACGGTGTTTTAATTTCCCCCCACAAGAAACTATTTAATATGGATCAAATTCGAGAACTTTTCATGTTATTATGAAATTATGTGAACTCAACAACCAGTATCTGTATAACGTGAATCACTTGAATAAAATATGATATACTGTCTAGTTTAAAAGATATAAATATTGAAAGTAAAGGAGGTGTCGGGGACCCATTTACAAAAGGTCTTATGACTTCAGACCAAAAGTACTTTTTACAATTCATTTAATGCTACACTTTTTAAAAAATTGTAAATACATAGCATACTTAAAGAATAGCAGATGATAAGAAAATAAAACCATATTTTCACAAACTTCACAGGGAAATGATCGAAATATGTTAAACATTATAGAAGACTGGCCTGGATTTCTAAAATAAACTTCAGTCAAAACTTGGACTTAAGTCTGAGATTTTACTCAAAATTTGCCTGCTCAAATGAAAAACAACTCAAACTTAAGTTGAGATTTTTTTTGGAGAAATTCAAGCCTGGTCTTAGTCATAAGACCTTTTGTAAAATGGGCCCCAGTACTTTACATGTGTTGGAAGAGTTATCATTCTTGAATTGTTTCATCCTTTTTTTCCAATATAATAACTTATAATACCTTATCTATTTTTAAATTTGTTATCAAAAAAAAAAAAAAAATGATTTAAAAAAAAATAACCAGGAGACTGCAGTTTCAATATTTCTTCTTAGATAATTTGGTATTGTAAGAATTGAATTGTGATAAAGTTAAACATTCTAAATACCTGATCCAGGTAACTTGATTTTATTTATACATTATATTGTTAATTTGCATACTGATTTAAAATCACTGTTAAGTTACAGTTTAAATCACTGTTCGTCAATACAAACAATGAAATAAAAGTATATGCTGAAATGCTAACTTATTCAGACCAGAAAAATTCTTTTAAAAGATTAATTTTAATAATGATACATATGAATTAAATGCCATCAATAATTCTATCCAGTCATTGGTCTGTGTAGAGAAACAGAACTGCTGTCCAAGAAATCAGCTGATCATAAATCACCTACCTCATTTTTTTCTTTTTAAAATTATCCACACTGAATATTTCAAAATATTTAGAAATTTAATAGAAGCCTGTGGAACGTAAGCACAAACTGACTGAGTTTATTTCATATAATAATATTTATAAATATATCTAAAGCTTAATTATTAATTATCTTTGCACATTGGACATGGTATGAGGGAGAACAAATTTCACATCATCTGGATAAAGGGCAATGATAGTCTGTGTAGCATTCATTAACTGTGCACTTTGACAACAGATAAACAAAGATGCACTCAGTCACAGTCTGTATGTCAGACACCAGACTGATACAACGGGTCATCCCATCACCTTATAACCACGGAAAAGACACTGATGTAAAGGAACATTTAGGAGAATATACCCCAATACTGTGGACTGGGTTCATGCCAGGGGGATGATACACAGCTTACAACAACTGGAGGGCAGACCTGTACATCCACAAGTGAATTCATGGGAAGGTGATGGGACAAATTATGTCTGCGCTGTGGATTCACTGATAAGGAGCAGTTTTTAACATTGTCTACCCTCCTTAACAAAAGACTTATCCCCCCTTTTTGGTCTCCAGATTAAATTTGTTTCGTACCATCTTTTTCTCCATACTGTAATGAAATTCTCAAGCATCACTTATCAACATTCATCAGTTCCATTAGGAGCTAGTACACTAGGAGTGGACCACAGAGGCAGGGTGCGGACTAATATTGTTATCAACTTAACGACACAATATCATATGATGAGAGTAACATTGTGTCTACTTAAACTGCTTGTCAAGATACATTGAAAGTACTCCCAAGAAAACACTATATGTAAGTGAGCATGTGTATACTCTAGCAGTGTAAAGCTGCTCAGTGAAACTTCATACCACGTTCATATAATGTTATAGAAAGAATAATGTTGCTTGGTCTTAATGCACAAGGTATGTTCCATGGACATGCTTACACATGTAATTTTATCATTTGCATACACTAATTTTTTTTGACTAATTTAACCCAATCTTCATAGTTGTCATTATACAAACAATAAATGTAGTTGTTATATAGATTGTTTGTTTGTCTCATCGAGAATTTTTCACTCATATTGAGACGTCATCAACTGTAGGTGAAGTACCACAAATTTAGACCTATGCTTAGCACTTAGGGCCGTAGCAGTGAGGATTCTTTAGCATGCCAACACCTGCTGCGATACGGGATCTCAGTTTTTAAGGTCATATATGAAAGACCTGTGATTCTCACTTCTAAATGACAAGCGTTTGGTGAAGGACCAATCACTACCTATGTCTACGTCGTAGGTTTGATGCGATCATGGCATGAGCAGAGCTTGAAGTCATGATCTTCCGGTTATGAAGAAAATGCTTTGTACTTATGTCTATGATAGACAGAAAAAAAGAAGAAGAAAAAACAAGTAGAAAGAAAAGTGCAGTTCTTGGTGTAACTCTTTTAAGGAATAAATGTCGACATTGTTTATACTGTAAACAGGGGTATTTTCACCCATTATTGTATTTGTTTAACCCTTGCAAACAGTTTCACCCCATTTCAAATTTGCCAGGACACAGACGAGTTATAAGAGAGATGAAGAGAGAAAACCATTACAATGTAGTTTCACGCGGTCTTTTAATTTGCCCACTGACGAAGGCGATAATAAAACTGAGGAAGGCGACAATAAAACTGGGGCCATTATTTCCCTGTATACAGTATCTACTTAATGAACACCTAGGTTGTTTGCATTATGGTATATAAGATGTATTTCGTACTCTGACAGACATAACTAAAATTTGCAGTTCTTAGTGCAATTCTTTTAAGGAACAAATGTCTACTTCATTTACATTTATTTCAATATGGTTGTTTAACAGCGAGTATTATGGTATAAAAACAATAGACACATTGGGATAATTTGTATAATCAGCAAAGCCAATTTGCTGCCCCCATACTACAAACTGTGGTAGTGGGCCCAATTTCGACCCTTCGAATGACTTCAATTTTTTAAAACCAAACTTGATTTAGATGTAGTCTAGTCATATATACATCAGTTTGATGAACACGTCATGATATCAAAAAATGCCAGTGGCCCCAAGATACAGTACAGCAGGTTTTTTTCCGCAGGTCTAAAATTAGGCAATTTGCAGACTCAAAGGTATGCTATGCTAGTAATTTTAGTGGAATAAATTTTGGCGGACAGGGAAGAGTTGTCTCTCTTGCTAATACTGAAGTCGCAATTAGGTGCATATTTGGTAAGTGAAATTTTGGCAAAAAGCTATCAAACTTCTAAAATAAGGCAAATTCATAACCCTGGAGAAAAAACCCACTATACAATGCATTTTACAATGCCTTGATAAAAATGCATATTACAGCATTATTTTCTTCTTAACAAACATAGGCTGCATTGGAGAACATGACTGCTATTACAAATACACACACAGAGGCACCTTTCACAGAGAACTAAAGTGTTTCATGTTTTTGACAGAAAAGGGAAACTAATGAAAGTAACGCATAATTACGTGTGTTTTATTAGTGACATGATGGCAGACGGTCATATGATTTGTACCTAACATCAAATTACAAGAAAATTGTTGTGATGCTTGTAAATATCAAGTTTAGTTTTGTCACACTACAATTGAACTATGAAAATCTTTCAAATCTTTAAAATTTTACATGAATTTTCAGAATTTCTAGGGGGTATATACTAGGCCCTTATCACATATAATAGTCCTATACACTAAGTTAAGGTCTTTTGCATTGATTGTATTCACTTCCGTCAGTGCTGATAGATCTAGAGGTAGACTTAGCTTAATGACAGACACAGGTAGTTTTAAATCTCATCATCAATCGATCTTAAAAGCATCAACTTCAAACACTAATATCCTTTTAAAACAGTTAAACAACAAGTTGGGGAAATAGAACTTTGATCTGTGGTCACAGTTCAGCATCACCCAATCCATCAGCCAACCAATGAAGCTTTCCGAGCTAATGTCAGAACCAAAACGGACCTCTGAAACAAGGACTTTGAGATCTCAATAGACATATATCAAAACCAGCAACCCAAGCCTGTAACCAAGATACCTTACCGTAATAACGTGGAGCGCACCACTGCTGGCTGTTCTCTCCTGTGATCAACATTGTAACAATGGTGTTAGTACAGCTCTCATCAGCTGATTCAAGTAGCCAGAATATGACACAAAATATGGGTTAATTGTTCTGTGGTACAGTCATCCACCATGTGTCTATTAGATCAGCATTGCATAACACTTGTCATTCTGTCAAAATTCAGCTTTCGACCAAAATTCCTAATATGGTCCAAACTAAGGATACTTCTTCCAATATTAAGGTGCTGAAAAGTCCCAACAAGACAAAAACTAATGGTCAACCAGAATACCACTTGTTTACCAACAGTTGCATACATGATTTTTTGCATCACGTGACTGAAAGATGTTTTACTTTTCATCCAATAAATGGACGTAAATATACATTGCAAAAAACAACAACAACAAAAAAAAAAAAACCAAACCAACAACTGCGATGCAGTAAATGGTGACTATAAAAGTAGGTTACAATTAGCAATTACTGAAATATCAAAATAATTGTTTACATGTTTGTTTTCCATCATTTGTCATACAATATATAGGTCATATATAACCAAAAAATGGGTACTACTTTCACTGCTGCCAAAGAAAAAATATATTGTAACACATCAAATGTGCATTTAAATAATGATGAAATTTAGTACAAGTGTACTTCATATGCTAGAGATTTATCATAAATCATAACATGAAATGCATGCATGCATTATTTTTTAAAAAATCATACAGTACGGATGTCAAGGACGCGATTTTCCAATATCATGCATCTATATACGTACCACTTTTCAACTATCTACGCCAACTGTTACGAAGGCACTTCAAACTTATCTATCTTCAAGTTTCTCTCATCATAATACAATGAGATTTTTATCAAGCTACCAAATATTATTTTGATAAAGAAATAAACTTTCGATCTAATTTTCAAGATAAATCTTCTGAAATCACTAGATTTGATGTACAAGATAATAACATTTCAGGAAAACAATACATTGATGGTGCTGACATTGGAGCAAGGGAAACAATATATATATATGCATGGATCCAGTGAGAATTTCTCACAGGGAAGTGGGTTCAACCCCATGCTATTCTTTCGGGTTCCAGCATTTTTCATCTACAAATAAAGGTGCATAGGCCCTCTACACCCCCCCCCCTCAAATTTGTAGTGTAATGAAAATCGCACAATACAGTAAAAAAAAAAAAAAATCACCCACATTGAGATTGGTTATATAATGCGCTCTCAATTCCTCAGGCAATTATATTGCTGAGGTTCGAATTGACTAATCTTTACTGGTAAATTCGAATCTAAGTGATATAATTGCCTGTGCTTAATTCAGGAAATACAATGCATCCCCATTATTGACATGACTTCACCTAATTTTTCATAAAAGTCAAGGAAATAATGATCCTATTGATGATTTCCGTTCCCACGGCTGTAACATCTAAGCATGGCTCTTTTCTGGCGAGGAAGAACATGGTACGGACGTTCTAAAAGTCAAGCTTTCTTTGCAAGGAATTTCCCTTTTCTCTAAATCTAACCATTGCCTACGTGCATGATTAAAGGTCCATTCAGAGTCTCAAAATTACTGGGACACAGCATTTCAAGCTATAATACTTCTTCATTTCCTATTTAATTTATATAAGTATAACAAGTGTGACTCGTTCAATTTAAGCCCTACCCATGTGTTTGGTTATTTTTGTTTGTTTCTTGTTTTTTTTTTTTTTTTTTTTTTTTTTACATGTAGACCTATTTGTAAAATATAAAGGTAATTAAAACAACTTTTATGAAACACGAGTATCTCAACCAACAACATAGTGTACAGGAGCAAATTCCTGTTACATGACCAAATTGTCAAAAGGATTACACCTTAATAAACAAAAATAAAAGTATGAAAAAGTTCTTGTTTATAGTTCAAAAGTAAAGTGTTAAAGAAAGGGGTCAAAGGTTATGACACCACTGTAAAGGCAGTGCCATACAGAAGCTGTCACTCCTGGTTTAAAAACACCAAGCTTACAAGCCACCAATCATGGAACTAATTTGGAAAGACCATGTGACAAGTTGAAGACTTATCCCCATTGAGCATCATAGCTAGCATTATTTAAAGTTTTAAAGTTATGAATATATTTCATTGTAATATGGATTTTACTAAAGAACTGGGGACAAGTTCTCAAAACTTTAAACAAATTTAACCTCTCTATACATTTGGAAAAAATGAAGATTAATTTTTTAAAATATAATTTATTAACTTTTTACGTCAAACCTACTGATTTACAAAATAACCTTTATAAGCCAGCTAATTTGTTTTACGTGTACTATATTGAGTTGTAAATGGCAGATTTTCTATTATTTATTGAAAAAAGAATATTTAAAAAAAATTTTGTCCACTTGATAAAAAAAGTTACTTTTAAGGATATATCTGACCTGCCTTATATCATTACAACTGTTTAAACCTGAAGTAGTTTTAAATCCGTGTCCAGCAGTAATGCATATTCAAGTGACACACACTGTTCAAACTAAAAACTTCAATGAGGTGGAGAATGAACAAAGTTGTGTAACACAGTTTCTTTGGTGCTTGAGCCATCACAAATCTTGGATGACCATATATTTATTTCTTCTAACTATATGTATCAAAATGGTGCACACTTGCAATTTTGAGTTCCTTAATTAGTTACCATCAACTACAAATGTATTACACAAGTTACCTCTTTACAGTGTGTATTTGTTTTATAAATTATTTTCTTTTGAATTCATACAATTGTGTTCAGACATGTGATTTAAGGAGAGTTGATACCTGGGTAATCCTGCTATATCAAAATAATTCTTTTTGTATTTCTGTAATGGTCTCTATGATCTTACATCTGTCTCTATTTCCCCCTCTTAATTCATTCTAAGTATCTAATATACAGAAACCAACCTAAATATATATATACCAATATTTTTTGAAAATTATTATTAGAATGATAAACTATTTATATTCAGGATTCAGGAATTCATGTTATAATATTACTTCCGCAATCCCATTGACTGATTTAACCTACTAGTAACGCCAGTACACAAAGGTAACATACATTTTTAAAGTGCCAGATGCTCTTTCATTAAAAATGAAATAAAAACATAAATAGTAAAAAAAATAAGAACAAAAATGAAAAACAAAATTATGTAAATCTTCACAGTACATTTACTTCAGAGAGAGAGAGAGAGAGAGAGAGAGAGAGAGAGAGAGAGAGAGAGAGAGAGAGAGAATGTGTGTACTAGGCTTCTTGTGACAAGAGAAATTGTATATTGTTTTTTGTTGGGCTTCAAATTTAGGCCTTTGCTCAGCGCTTACGGCCATTGAGCAGTGAGGGTTCTTTAGCGTGCCATACCTACTGTGACACGGGGCATCCATTTTTAAGGTAATCTCCGAGGACCCATGACATTCACACCTGATGCCGAGCATTTGGCGATGGAACTGTCACTACCTATTTTAATGACTTAGGTCTGTCGCGGACGGGATTCGAACCCCGTCCTTCCGCATGTGGGGTTAACGTTCGAACCTCTAGACCACTGCGGCAGTTGAGAGAGAGAGTACTAGGCTTCTAGTGACATGAGATATTGTATACTGTCTTTTGAAAATTTCGAAACAGCAAACTGAAATATGGAGTTCTTCAATTCATTTATGAATGATGCCTGTTAAAACACTTAAAATATAGTAAACTTTAGTGTCAGCAAATAAAACACGATATCATTGTGGCATTCTATAGATGTCACAAAAACTAAAATATTACAGTGAACAACACTGAAGTTAATGTAGTATCGAAAGTACACATGTACTAATAATGAAGTTTTCTGTTCCAAACTAATGTGTTTGTAACAAGAGTTATGGTCAGAAAAAAAAAACCCAACAGCATCGATAAGTTTAATTTTTGCATTGAGTTCATCTCTTTTATATATAGGACCTATCAGACTAAATTCATTGTGTTAGGTCATATGTAAAACATTAAAGGGTTAGATATGCACAGATTGAAAACTTGGTGAAAAATAGCATGCAGTGGGCAAATAAGACAATCATGTGCTTAGCACGCAGGTTGTTATGGAAAGAAGTGTGTCAAAAGCAAAGGTCGTATTTTGAAACAATTTTCATTTTCTTTTCTTTACAACCCAAACTATAGTTTTTCGTATGCATATTTAATTGAGTTTTTTGTTTCATTTCACATATAACAAGCATTCTGTAAGTATCGTATATAGTAACACACATCCCCTACCAGTCCCAAGTTGTCTGCATTAAGTTTTACATCAACAGTGTATTCATAAGAAAATAAAAATAAATCAACAAAAACATATAGGGAGATAGAATTCGATAAGTCTATACATAAAGACCATGTTAGGTCTTAAAATTTCAGTTGTTTTGCTTTTGACACTTTCTTTAATTTTAGATATATATTCAAAACATGTCAGAGAGAGTCTACAAACAAACATGTCTTTTGATAAATAAAATAAATAAATGTTTATTCATACATACAAACATACATACATAAATACCAAGGATAACCCATGAAAGCTTGAAAGCTTATTTCCAATGGGGTCCTTTTGATGCACGGATGTTTGCGCTAGCTAGGGATCATTTCTGTGGGAGGAAACCGGAGTACCCGAAGGAAACCCACGTGTCCGAGCGGGCGACCGCCATACCCTCTCACATACAACTACTGCCGATCATGAGGATCGAACTCGGGTCGCAGCGGTGAGAAACGAGAGTGCTACCTCTATGCTATCTGGACACCATGCACTACCTGTTGCATCAAACAGTTCATTTGTATTCTAATCCATGAGTTCTTTAAGGAATGAATTTTATTTTGGGGCTCAATATGCGATATAACATGGTTTGGGTCAGTTCATGGATTATAACAAGAGTAACGTAAACGATACAATATCTGCCCGTTTATAGACCTTCAGTGCAATATTTGTATCCATGATGAGAAAAAGTCCAAAAAAAACTATTTGACCTACTTTTAGCCCTAAAGTAGGTCACGGTGCACCAATCAAGTTGAAATGTGAATTGATTATGTATTTTTCTGAGAGGGAGGTTGTGAAAAATTTCCAGGCAATACCTGTACTTAAAGCAAAAAAAACCAACAAATCTGGAAAATGGAAACAAGGTTTTTCTACTAAGTAATACAGTAGTAACTGCAACCTTGACCTCTGACCTTAAGAAACAATAGGCATCCTCCACTTGGCATGAGGAGTATCAGAGTACCAAGTTTGATTGTCCTAGCCCCAACAGTTGGTCTGTATTCTGCAAAAAATGTTTTCCTATTAACTGAAACTACAACCTTGACCATTGACCTTGAAAAACAATAGGCATCTTCCTCTCATCATGGTGATCAAATGTACCCAGTTGCAAGATCCTGGAGCTTACGGTTCATTTAGTATTTTGGTTACAAGGTCAGGACAGACAGACAGATGGATGGCACTAAAATATATCATAATACGTCCCATTTTTGAAAGGTGTTACATGTATGAAAAAGTGTAAACCAACCCAAACCAGGTATTATCATATATGTCCCAAGTTTAAATTCATTCTTTATAATTTAATGCAAAAAGATATAAGTATGTAAGTATATAAGTATCTTCATTTATGTATAAAATACGGAAAATACAAATCACTTGCGTTGCTCAATGATTCACTTAGCAACAACAATGAAGTGTTAAGCTGTGAAGGCAGATTTCTGTGGAGCATATTTATCAAAATTGTAGACTTCCCAGTGAGAAATGGAATTCAAAATGAACAGAGCAATGTTTACAAATACTTGGTATAATTCGAATATAGTATCTTTGTTTTCATCTATTATCTGAACATCATATAGAGAATGCATTGATTTTTTACAACAATGTACGTGAATCATACACAAATTTTCATCTAACCACACCCTTCCCCCCTAAAAAAATATATTATCACAAGTGAAAAATAATTTA
The DNA here is from genome assembly GCF_947568905.1 of Ostrea edulis. NCBI lineage: Eukaryota > Metazoa > Mollusca > Bivalvia > Ostreida > Ostreidae > Ostrea > Ostrea edulis. The sequence goes on from NC_079164.1 coordinate 107,570,820, forward strand.
CTGATACATTATCATTACATGTACATGTATTTAAATTGCATTTTCTTTTCTAAATACAAATGTCTTAATTCCCAGATGTAATTTTAAAAAGGACATTATCAGTTTAGGTACTAAACTAAATATTTTATACTAATTAGCTTAACAAGAATGTTACATAAATTAGCAAAATATTTGTTGCAATTTTTAAAGATAAATTTGTTGAATGCATGTGAATCAATCATTTAATGCATGGTTTAAATTCATGATTATACAGACTAAAATAACTAATTTTCTGAAACACTTTTTAAAATTATCTTTAATAAAATCTAATAAACCCTGTACATTTTCAAGTATTTCCAAATTACAATGATGTTATAAATAAACTGGCAAAATGATAGCTATTAAATGTTATGACTATAAAAATGAAAAACACTTAACATTACTCCTCAAATTATCTTGAAAAATACCCAAAAAGGAAAGTAAATTTGTGTAAGAATCTTAAGCGTCTAACCTCTACAATGAGGTAGAAACCTCTCCAGGTCCCTAAGAGTTATCTGTCCTTGATATTCAGGCTCTTCTTGTTTGATCGGATATGGCCGCTGCTGATGGTGCCAGAATGTCTGGCCCGGATACATAGCAGCAGAATAATCATAAGTGGAGTAGTTCATGGTAGCTGCATTCGGAAGTGTCAACATTGCAAAACGTTTGGAAATATAACCAGAAAGAACACCCTTGCGGAGTCCAAATCAGTCCTTTTCATACAGATTTAGTTAAAAAGGTGATGTTAAGCTGTGTTACTGCCTGAAAGTGTGATGGCACGTGGCAAGACTAGGCATATACATATAACACATGGCAAAACCACATCCACTTCACAACCAGGAACTAGCTCCTTGAAAGTACTTACAAGACCATTCAACTAATTAACACATTTTTTTCAGTGCATCCCAATCTTTTTTAAAGTAATGTTGGTATTCTTGTCACATGACTTTTTCTTACATTATTTACTTCTTACTCATGTTTAGATGACACTGGCAGAACTCGGCACAAAAGACACAGAGGGGCAATGTTCAGTAACGGAAGAAAACAAGCGGAAAAAACTCTAAATATTCTGGAAATCTAATTTTCCCTATATTCTTAAAAACTTCAAAAGAAATTTGCCATATACATTCTAATGTTTGATCTATAACATAACTACTTTCTTGCCTTTCACATACTGCAAGCATAAATTAGATACCATCTGTAAATGAAATTCACACTTTCTTCTTTAAAACTGAGAGAGAAAGGAGAGATCTTCAGCACAGGAAAATAGGAAGTTTCTTTTCCTCTACCATAAAACATAATAAATGGCTGGTCTGATAGAGTCGATGCAAAAACTCTGGAATCTCATATCATTATTTGTTAGTTCTCTTGGCTCGATAGTTCGAGCATTCACTTCATGACCTGGGGGGGGGGGGGGGGGGGGGGGGGGGTCAGGGGTTCGATCTCCGCTTATATCTTGGTCATGTCAAGGCGAAGGTGTCAAAATAAGTGATTGGAACTTCATACTAGAAACATGGAACCATAAAATACAAGGTGAGAAAAATTAAAGGTTACATGGAAGGTTCACTGTCACAAAATAAAAATAACATAAGGAAGAATATTTTTTCAAACACCCTCAGAAGTTGTCACATTATTTCTGTGTGTGAAATTTCAATAGCACATAGTAATAACTCTGCCTGGTTTGGACATGAAACATTTGTTTGTTCAAAAAGGTACCGACAAATGCAGCTTCACAACCAACTCTAACCAAAGATAGCAATACTGACCTCTGTAATTCTCTGATTGAGATAAGCAGAACGTTCATTACACGACCGAAATATGTTACATCAGAATCGTAACATCATAATAGTCACTATCGTCGCTCCACTATAGAGCCTACTAAACTGCCATACCTTAAATCTTGTAGTACGCTATAATGTTATAGCTATTGTGATGTCATAGTGATAAGGTTCTCAAACCCAAGCGAATGAGAAAACTGCTGATCGAGACATCATTTTTGGTATTTAAAAAAAAAAAATTTCTTCAATTTCTCTTTAAAGCTGTATGGTCCGAATTACAATATTTTTTTTCCATCTCATAAAAACGCTATTAAATCATTGCACGTATGTAGTTATGAGACTGTACGACATATCATAAATCATTTCACCTGTTTTAACCCAAATAATTTGATTTTAAATCAATGTTTACAAATAACCGCGTCACTCTGCCATTTCAAGTGACAGTCACGTGACCAGTTCAAACTTTCAGATCATCGCTGGTTTTATCTGTGTAAAGCTGAGTGCCATGCCATAAGTTTAATAGAAATAAAAATATCAAATACCTCTTAGTAATTCGTTGTTTTACGCTCTTTCAGCCTTAAAACTAGACAGTTGCGTATGAGTTGATACATCATGTTGGGATTCCCCTGACGCGTGTGGGTCTATTTATAGACGTCTATTATGGGATGATTTATATATGTAGCCACTATATTTACTTTCTAAATAATTATTCGCACTGTTTTCTTTTACAAGCAGATGTTTTCAAGCATGTAATTAAGGGAAAGTTAATAACTTTATAAAGTAATTAATCTGCTTTAAAGTAACTATGTACAAAAATAATACATGAACATCGGGTCATACAGCTTTAAAATTTCAAAAAAATATTCAGAATAAATTTGATTTGCATAGTTCTTTGGAATTTTTCAATATTAAGCATTGAAGGTACCATTTATGTCAGTAGACAAGACATGCAACATCGAACATATTACTTCTCATTCATTTTTAATTATTTTTTTCTTCATATGCAGTAAAAATAATTACCCGTGTCATACCATAAGCACTTCAGTTTTGATAATGGTTTGCTCCTATAGATTAACTGCAGTGTCCCCCCCACCTGAATCCAGTCAAACATAATAAAATATTCTGCAACTTTGGAGGCAGTTTGGCAATTAGATGCAGGTTTCTTTTCACACACAGAGTACATATTAGAAGTATCATGTAACTCACTGACAGAGCAAAAAATTTAAGAAGGTCCTTCATCAAAATATACAAATTCTAAAAATTATTAAAACTAAGTTCAGGATTCAGATTAAAGGGACTGATTCACGATTTCCCCAAAATTTTATTTTTCACTTTTAATGATCAAAATCTACTGTCTAATATGTTTAAAAATTTCACATAAAAATTATGGTTATACATTATCACAGAAGCCCATTTTAGAGAGTTCATTATTTGTTTTGTAAACAAAGATTGTGGTATGTTATTGTTTATGAAATTTTCAAAAATATGGATATCGATCTTAGTTTCAAGCATTCTTCAGGTAAAATGTGTTATATAAAAGTTAAAATGTGCAACTATGCAAAATTATAATGCTTTATATTACAAAATTAATATTTCACTTGTTTGTTTACATAAAAAGACTCGAGTCTTTGTTTACATAACACATATTTAAGGCTAAAATATAGCTTTTATCCTTGCATTCAGAAGGTCAAAATGTTGGTTGTCAACATTAAATGAGTTATACTTTTAATATCTAGCACAAAAAATAAAAAAATATTTTCTTCAAAAATCGTGAACCAGTCCCTTTAATACATTTCATAGAAGATATTTCTACAGATTAATCAGCAACAGCAAAAACTTATGTTGTACTAATTCAGCTTAGCAAGCTTGCTTTATATGGCCTTTACCACACTGCATGTGTGTTTGCTGTAACAATTATCATGAATATTAAAATTTGGGCACCTACACAGAACATGATGATGTCACATGACGCAGATTTCACTGATTAAATCTATCGTCTGAAGCAGGATAAAAACAAATATGATACAAATTAATAAGAAACAGCAGCTTCCTATGACGCCAATAGCCTTAATAACTTTATACTGTAACAATTATTATCAACTATTTTGTCAAAGTGTTCTCCGTATTCAATGCTAATGTACAGTTAAGTATTTCTTAAAAAGTTTGCTTTGATGGTGCACAGATTAGCAAGAAAAAATCATGGCATGTTTCAAGTGCACACCATGTACTAGTATTTGTAATCAAAATATAATGTTATGATTTTACAATAAATTGCATAGATAAAATTTGAAAAAATATGCCAAAACCGGAATATGACATTCATATAAAAGAACAAATCCTGGCTAATCCTGTAGACTGAGGTCTGGTAATGGATAGGAGGTTAACACAGATATTAATAGTGATGTCATGACAGCAAAGAAAATACCATTTGCAATTTTATCGTATCATGACAGGAATCAAGATGATTTGCAACAACTAGAAGACTGATACCGGTATACTGGACAGAGGATGTCTGTTGTGGCAAAGACATCAAACATCCGTAAGAAAAACATCAAACCCAAGAAGTTTACGTCAACAAAGGCCCGGGATAAATGAATTTATCTTCAGCACAGCATTATACAGAGTAGAGAAATTGAAGTTTTGGTATTTTGTGATCCCCCTCCCCAATTATTGTCCTAAATTCTTGTTGATAATTGTAAGAGATGTATATCAAAATGGGTGCATTGAAACAAAACACAACAGACTGCAATTAACTATACTCTATATCTCAAGACAGTATAACTGTACTCTATAACTCAATAGACAGTATCTTTCTCACTCAGGCATAACAAAGAGAGTGGTTTACAACTTTAAGGTTTTGGAGTGACTTATTAAATGATTAACATGGGTAGCATGACATGCCTCTGACACTTTGTGTTTGGGATAATAAACTGATAGAAATGCATCAAGGGCAGCAACTCTCACTAAATAATGATACATGTAACCAATAGCGGATACATTAAAAAATCCAGCATGTACTAACTAGATTAAAAAGGTTGAATCACTGTAAAAAGAAATATCTTTACAGTAACACTAGTTTAATGTTTAACAAAATCACCAACACAAAAATATAGGTCAAGGTAGAATAGCAATGTTTCCATTATCTATCATTACATAATTTAAAAGTAATAAATACAGGCTTTTTGCATGCACAATAGAAGTGCTGTGTCGCAATAGCCATATATTGAGCTCAGGAATTACAGATCTGTAACGTGTGGCTAACGAGTCATTAGGGATCCATAATACACCCCTTGTGAAAATTCTTCCTTAAAACTCCTCTATTCACATACATTAATTTAATTAAAATCTAAGCATATGCAGAATTTTTCAAGTCTCATGTTTTCATAGAAGATGTAATTTTGATGTTTTATACAATTTCATTTCTTAGATAAAATACTCATAATATGAGTATTTTATCAAACTTGAATTTGTTTCTATTCATTTGTTGTTGTATGTAATTATAAGTTAATAAATATGATAAAACATACTATATCTCACAACGTATAAATCCTCAGTCAATATCGGCCTCAGGTTGATAAGTTGATATTGAGTGTGGTATAGAAAAGGGTTTGAATTGTTCTCTATTTCATCCACATTTATCTAAATACATGCACTAGTAAACCTTTATGATATCATAATTTTTCAATTTACATATCTAAAATATGGAAAATTAGCAAATTCAGTATAAAACTGTCAACTTTCAGCAACTTGTTGAAAACAACTGACTTCACTACAAATTTAACTTTACTATAATATTGGAGGTGACCATAAAAAATCAAGAGGAGACAATCCTTTCTATGGATAATTCACGTCTGAATTTCGAGAAAATGAAAGCCACTTTCACTAAAGTGATATGTGATTATTAAGTAAGTGTACATATACATACTTGTAATACTATACATGCATTGCCAAGTGGAATACAATTAAAGGCAAATAACTAATACCAAATTGATATAGTTGAAATGTTGGTGAAATGACACATGGATGTTTTTATTTATTTGTATAAGAATGTAACTGTAACAGGAAGGGAGAAAATGCAACAGACCAGACCAGGGTTCGAACCCGGGATCCTGAATCTCTAGTCAGGTGCTCTACCAACTGAACTATCTGGCCACTGTCGATTGAACCCGGCTGACCGCTACATTCCTCCCTCCTTAAATGTCTTCACATCTGAAGACATCAACCCAGGATCTTTATCCCTTGATAGGCATTTTCACCTGTCAGTTCCAGGGGCTGGTCTGCGGCACCAAATGTAACAGGAAGGGAGAAAATGCAATGGACCAAACTGGGATTTGAACCCTGGCCCCATGAATCTCTAGTCAGGTGCTCTACCAACTGAACTATCTGGCCACCGGTGATCGAACCTGGCTGACCGCTAGATAACAAAATCTTCCAATTCAATGCATATTAGGTATACATATACGTGTTATTCAATATTTGTATTCATCTGAGGATGGATGTTAAAATCCAGAAAGCTCTAGTGATATATATATATATTATATATATATATATATATATATATATATAAATTATATATATTCTTTTATTAACTACTATACTGAATAACTGATTCACAGAAGGATTGCCAATCTGCCACTATAGAATGATTAACTGACATAATGATTGCCACACTGCCAACTTTATGAATTAATGTTTAAGAAAGCTATTATATATATAGTATTGTGATTCCAAGTAAAAGGTCATCGACCTGTATACTTGGGTGAATATTCCTAATTTTTGTCAAATAATATTTGGCATGATGATGACAATCAACATATTTAAAATCACACCTGTTTACAGAAAATAAATGAATAGATGAATAAATTTGTGACACTATGATAACCCAACCATTATGATAAATAGTTTTTTAAGTTTGACTCTCGTAGAAAAAACAAACAGATAGATAAAGCACTGACATACAAAAAAAAAAAAAAAACAAAAAAAAAAAACAACCCCAAAAACAAAACATAAAGTGCACCCTATCTTCAATCTCAAGTGGATAATTTAATACATGTAATTTGTATGATGCAATCTATCTAACAAATTTACTATGGAAAAACAAATAAATAAATAACTAGAGAGATAAACAATATTGCCAACTCAAGACAAGTCATTTGCCTACAGAATTGTTCATATGCACGCGATGCCCCAAATGGAAAGATAAACGAATATTCACCTGGAGGTAATAAATGGACCGTGAACAGGTAAACAGGTCAAACCAGGTGAATAAACATTACGTTATAAGTAACTCGTGGAAACTGCACGCCAAATCAAGAATAAGCTTTATTTATCACCTAACATTTATACATCATTTTTGCTTAACGTTTTCATTTTTGTTTTACGTGACAGGATCGAGAGAAGGGGGGGTTGCTGCCACGATTCGATAGTTTTATTTTGTTTACTTCCTCTAGTTTCCTACCTTCCCCATTTGATGAGGAACTATCACTCATGCTGGACTTTGAAACGTCCGACTTCTATCTTTGTAGCATAGGGGAACCCAGGTTCAAACTCCAATATAGGATGTCCTATTTTTGGAAAGACAAACTTGAAGTTACTTTAACGGCCTCCATACTTAATCACGTGGTCTATCACATGGCGGTTGTGTTTAAACATAGAGTTGTCATGAATGGATTACCTTATTCCGGATTTCTGAACTCGTGAAATATTCCGGATTTTTTTTTTTATTGAATATAGAGAGCATTGCCAAAACGGTTGGAAAAAATCACTATACTTTTGTATAAAACCGTCTTTTCTCATAAAATATCGTTTTGTAAGCATTTTTGATATGGATTTTATAAATTCTAGCCAATAAACTCATTAGATTCTTCATAAACTATTTACAGTGTACCTTACCACTTAGTAGGGTTAATGATATAAAACTAAACATGATCTTTCCTAAACTACTTTTCATGTTCAAAAATTATATTACATTTACTCAAGCAGTTGAGAAGTTACCAATGGAATTAAATATATTATCACAGTACAAAATGTATGCATTTAATGTACTGTTTTTTAAATTTCATACAGTCGATCAAAAATGATTTCATGAATATTTTGAAAAAATGATCGATATGAAAGAAACATATTATGAACTTTCCTAATTCTTCGGGTATTTTTAAATGTCTTGTTTGTACACATTTATTCCTAATGGTCTTTGAATTCACAATACTGCACTCAAAAGGGCCGATTTTAACTTTCATACAGGCATTTACTGGTAAACTATATTTTGTTGTCCGATCAGTCATTTGTTATGTATAATGAACAATCTGCCTATGTATAAGTTTTGCCACTATCATAGTAAGGCCTCTTATACTGGTAATGCAGTTAATGGAAATGGACATTACTGGTGTGTGCATGCTAGAAAGTCTGGACTTTTTGACCTGGGAAAATCATTACAATTAGTGTAACCAACCTGCCTATGAAGTTTGATAACCATTGGTTCTCCAGCCATCAGTCAGATGACAATGATTTTAACTTATTGTAGATGCCATTGCACAAAAGGTGAAAAGTCATGTTTTTTTAATACAGGCAAGCGTGGTTTTTAGATATTTTTTAAGAGCAAGATATCAGCTCTCATGTCATCTAGATTATGCTAATTGAGCATATGGTATGATGGATTGTCAAAAAGATCATTTTTAAAGAAATTACTCTACACAAGTATGCCAAACAAAATGGATATATATTTTTAAATTTACCCCCAAAACTCCATACACTGCAGTGTGTTTAGTCAACTTAATTTGTTAAATGTAGAGGATTGGGATTTAGGCACCAACTTATTTATGTGAAAATTTTGAACTATGATCATCTGTATCAACCTGTAGCATATCTTGTAATGAAGTTTTATTTTATTCCTCTACGATGTCAATCCGACACTTTTTACTACCATGCAAATAAAGACTGGACTTTTTTCCCCCATGTTAAAAATCCATATCGTGTGTCATATCAGCCTGAGTGGCCCCATATTAGCCTGAGGGTTGATATGACATATATGATATGGATTTAAGCATGTAATACTGTAGAAGTACTTTTTTCCGTGCGGTATTAATTTACGCCATGTACGAGGTCACAAATTTTCTGTGGAAATTTATCCCAGCGTACTTAAAGTAAATTAAAGACATCAAGTGGCAATTTAAGAAATCCGCCCAATTTTCTACCCGCGGAATAAACAGAAATTGTGATTTCGCGGACTTATGAACCCGTGGAAAAAAGTACGTTTACAGTATTCTATTTATCATACACTGCACTTTTTTTATACTTATTAATAAATCTTGTATACATACAGTAAAGTATTTTTGAGTGGGGGGCTGTTTTTATATGATGGTACAATTCTTTTTATCACATGCGGGTTAATCTATTGCACTTTAGAGATAGATCAAGAAATATTTGATACACTGTATACCTTGATTTACTATGGTAAAAACTTTAATTTACTATAATGGTAAAAACTTGATTGACAACAGCAAAAACTTAATTTGATACATACATTGGTTAACTACATGTATGGTAAAAACTTTGGTATATTGTTTTACTACAGTAAACACCTTGATACATTAATTTACTATGGTAAAAACTTTGATACACTGATTATTACGAGTGAATACGTAATTTCCGGCTTGATATGCATTTTTGCATGCTGGTCTGATGTGTGATATGGATTTTCGGACCAGTCGTTGACATTGGCTATTGTGACATCACCCGTATCACGCAGTGCAGAGTCTGCATAATCATTACCAAGTATACGATAAATTAGCATATCAAATTTCAACTTTTTAAATCAAAGCACGGTGAAAAAAAGGCCAGAAAAATAAGATGTGACAGACCGACAAATGGACAGAAAACTTAACAGTCCCCTTTGGCTTTGCTGGTTAAAACTTTCCATAAATAAAGAGCCTTCCCAGGTCTCTTGAAATCTTTACTCTCAGCTGCCTCAGGTTGTATTTTCTAAACTGGACATGCATGAAAAGCAGAACACATCATGCAAACATGAATTTTTATTTTAAACAAAAAGAAAACTGTGTACTAATACACCATCAGTCATATAAATACAACAGAGTGGTACCACATTCCAGCATTTGCTTTCGTTTTATCATCAGATCCTGAATGGGCATCACACACAAAGCACACGTATCAATACGACTGTCGGAGTCCACTTCTGTCTATATGCATACAATTATGCAAGACAAATGAATAAATTGTTCTCTAGTTGGTATTTCAATTTTGAGTGCGTATAAATGGAGAATACTATTTTGATGTTCTGATCTTCCTTTACTTAGTGACCTCATGCATGGCCCTGGCCAGATAATCCACATTGCTAGAGGATACTCCCGCGACTGAAATTCTGCCATCCTTTGTCAGATAAATGGAAAAGTCTTTTGTAAGTCTTTCAACCTACAGAATAAAGCACAAGTTATAGACACTACATATATCTGCAAATTATATTTCAAAAAGTACATTATGCATTATCAAATCTCCATTGAATTTTCACTAGATAGAGACAAATTAATATATTTTGCTAATTCGCTAAGGGCTATTCCAGAAATAAATACATGGGGGGGTCGGGAGGCACTTTTGTATATACCAAGCACCCATAAAAAAAAATCAAAAATTACCCCATGACCCATCAAATTAATAAACTCATTTTACAATGACCCATCTAATAAAAAAAAAAACTAACCAGACCCACCACAAAAATATTTTTAAAAATGAAAACGGTACAAATCTTGCGAGGTTTTCGGGACAAACATTCTAGTCAATGATGTGGTAATGCCTGTGCGACATTGTATCACAGTAGTTCTGAAGAAACGATGTCACATCAACAATCAAAGGCATCTATGGCGGGAATGTTGGAAAGATTGGGAGTCCAAACAATGCTATTATCATGAAATGGGTATGGACATGTTTTTCCACGAATCGTTCGTCTTCTAATGGAGCCCGCGCCCGGAGGCCTCTATATCACCATCACACCGACTGATAAATATAACGCATCGGTACCCTCGTATAAATCAACTAAGGTTTGCCTATTTTTATTAGAAAACGGAATACCTATTGGTTTCAAAATATTCCCAAAATCAATGCACTGTAAACTGTAATAATCTACAGAACAGAGTTCGCCGCCATCACGTCCAAAGGGACCCTATTAAACGCGCCTCTAATTTGAAGAGTGCCGTAATGGAACGTTATGCGCTGCAAAGAGTGACAACTCGAATAGTTCTATGTTACTTTCGATTTCGAAAGCACGTTTTCAATTTTCCCTCCGACGTTTTGTAACCAACACGACAAGAGCGACAATAAAAATATTCTGAAAACTCAACACCCACGTAGCACAAAATAAAACAATAGAAACTACCCACTACCCATAATAAATATTTTATTAACAATCCCACCACGGACCAATTAAAATATGAAAAAATACGACCACCCACACAAAAAAATATCATTTGTCGCCCGAAACCCCCATTTGATCATTTCTGGAACAGCCCTAAGTAATTATATAAAGACCGATTTTCCTGCAGAACAGGTGTGTCAATTTGATGAACCTAAACACACCTACTCGACCTATTTCTACCTCATTGAAACATCTTTTTATCTCATGAAAAGTTAAGATATGTTCCGAATGGTATCACAATATTCATTACAAAATGGGATTGCATCACAATCTAATTGGTCCACATCTACTTGGAACATGAATCAATAAGAACCGGTATACCACAGCAATAATGGCAATTGGGTCCCACTTTTAAACACTGTATCAATTTCAAGTTTTCTTCTGGTTTTGATGTTTGATTTTTATATTGGTATAAAAAAATTATTAAAGTATGTCATTGAGGGATTCGGTAAAATCCAGTTCCCTTAAGAGCATGCCTACCAGAAATAGGCTTGCTTTTGGGGAACTGGAATCTGGCTTTAGACTCCTTTATACTATATTGAATTTTTTTTGGTCCCATACTACACTATTAGTATTACAACTGAAATTATTGTAAACTCTTAACTCACTTAATGTTTTTAAATTCCTATACTTTCATTTTTCTGATCAACAGTTTTAAATTGTTCATATTACATTTTATCATAAGTTTTCCTCTCCCTGTTTCAATGGTTGTTTAAGGTACACTGCAATGCTCTTCATACTGACCCGATCTCCATCTCCAAACTCCCTAAGGGTTGTTCCAGAAATGATCAAATGGGGGGGGTCGGGCGGCAAATGATATTTTTTTGTGTGGGTGGTCGTATTTTTTCATATTTTAAATGGTCCGTGGTTGGACTGTTAATAAAATATTTATTATGGGTAGTGGGTAGTTTCTATTGTTTTATTTTGTGCCACGTGGGTGTTGAGTTTTCAGAATATTTTTATTGTCGCTCTTGTCGTGTTGGTTACAAAACGTCGGAGGGAAAATTGAAAACGTGCTTTCGAAATCGGAAATAACATAGAACTATTCGAGTTGTCACTCTTTGCAGCGCATAACGTTCCATTACGGCACTCTTCAAATTAGAGGCGCGTTTAGTAGGGTCCCTTTGGACGTGATGGCGGCGAACTCTGTTCTGTAGATTATTACAGTTTACAGTGCATTGATTTTGGGAATATTTTGAAACCAATAGGTATTCCGTTTTCTAATAAAAATAGGCAAACCTTAGTTGATTTATACGAGGGTATCGATGCGTTATATTTATCAGTCGGTGTGATGGTGATATAGAGGCCTCCGGGCGCGGGCTCCATTAGAAGACGAACGATTCGTGGAAAAACATGTCCATACCCATTTCATGATAATAGCATCGTTTGGACTCCCAATCTTTCCAACATTCCCGCCATAGATGCCTTTCATTGTTGATGTGACATCGTTTCTTCAGAACTACTGTGATACAATGTCGCACAGGCATTACCGCGTCATTGACTAGAATGTTTGTCCCGAAAACCTCGCGAGATTTGTACCGTTTTCATTTTTAAAAATATTTTTGTGGTGGGTCTGGTTAGTTTTTTTTTTTTTATTAGATGGGTCATTGTAAAATGAGTTTATTAATTTGATGGGTCATGGGGTAATTTTTTATTTTTTTTTATGGGTGCTTGGTATATACAAAAGGTGCCTCCCGACCCCTCCATGTATTTATTTCTGGAATAGCCCTAACATGAATTCGATAAAATAAAAGCCATGCTGTTCTTGAGATGACAAACTATTTTTCAACATATTCTTCTGTAAATATCTCGACCTCTATGTTGGCCCTATCCTGACCTAAGGGCCATAACCTGAACAAAACTGAATACAGGTAGCATAATGACAAGAATTCCCTACACTGTTCTTCAGATGACGTTTTTTATGAGTAGAACTTTGAACACTAGTGGAAGTACCAACCTGATCAGTCTTGAGCCCAGTGAAGCAGAACATGCCAATCTGGTCAGTGATGTGCTGCCAGTTTCTGCTGGATCCTTCCTTGGCCAAACCAGCCACCAGCTTCTCCCTCATTGTAATGATTCTGTCAGCCATTCCTTTCACTTCTCCAAGCCTACAACAGTCACATGTAGAATAATTACAACATCTCTTGAGCATAAAACATAAAAAACTTATCTGGA